>NC_089796.1:15099301-15121801 GCF_040412425.1 Macrobrachium rosenbergii | reverse complement strand
GAGGTACAGCAAGGAGATGTGCCATCCCCAGAGGCGACCACGATCGAGCCCAACCCTCGACATACACACCTACCCTGCATTTTGGCTCTTTTTACTTGCTACTGGCCAAAGGTTTCGGGGGTGAAGAGAATGCATTCGATCTTCCTCCGCTATCTATTATATATTCGAGACCGCTAGTCCAAGACTGCTTTCAGTTAAGCCTTCTAACATACCCCTTCTAGCTTCTAGGTCTCCTCCTCCTCCCGCTCCTCCAGCTACCTACAGTACAGTGGCCGGCAGTCAGTTTGAAATATTGCCAAGTATTGGAGGAGCTTGCTTTAGACTTACATGCACACGCACACACAATTATATGTATATTTCATGGGTTATGTATGTCTCTGTTGCCTTAAAATTTCTGATAATTTCCAATTTCATTACCTCTTTTTCCTTATCATTTTTCTTATATTTCTTCTTCCTACAAAGAACGAGGTTGGATATAAGAATTGAGAATTGTTATAGGCAATTTAAAGAAATTAACTCAATGACAGAGTACTCTAAAGGCTTATATAATATTTACATTTATTCTCAAATTCCCCAGTCATCAACTACTATTACTTCTCCAAAACATAATAACTGCAGCTAAAATAGTTTAATTTTCACTACATTCAGCTGCTCGGGTCCTTACTGTAAACTTATACTGACACAGAAGAATTGTACGAATGTTGTTTGGTGCAAAACTCCATAAAAATTTTCTAGTTACAAATTCCAACAAACGAATTTCCAATGTCAATTGCTCTAGTAACAGTATCTTCTCAGTCAACCATTCATTCGCAAGCAATAAATAAGAATTCTATGATTACTGAATATGAAGCCAAAGTCAAGTCAACATACCCCGTTGCTGCGTCTTCAGTTATGTTTGCAATGACTAAACAAAATCAGTAAGTAGGTTAATAATACTTGATACATCAAGGAATAGCCATGATCCGAATATTAACGACAGCAAGTAGTCTGGCGGATCCGGATACTGATGTTAACAAGGAACAATCCGGACATCAAGGGATAGTTTGGATCCGCATGCTGAAGATATCACCAAGGCCCATTCCAAATTGGAATACGAGGGATCAAGGATTAGTCCGGCCAAGGGACCTGAACAGCTGAACAGTGGTATCCAAATGCAACTATTTTAGCTGAATAGTCCGGATGAACACTGGGAATGCTAAGTAACAGTCCATAACAGAATATTTGGAAGTCAAGGAATAGTCCGGATTTTAATACTTGTCATTTTGAATTTTTGCAAGACGGGCACAGCTGTCTTAAACCAAGCTTGATCACTGCAGAAAATTCCAAGGTTTGGTAGTAAATGGTATAAAGGGCTGACTAATTTATAATTATTGCTCTTGTATTGTCGTTGACTAAAGAAAGTTGCGCTCTTTTCATATTAAATCTGTTACAAGAAACTTTCCCTTCCACATTAAAACCAGACAAAAGTTTTTTTTCAAAAGTTGGAAAACAATTGTACAATGAACAGTGTAGCCGCATTCTCCTTTCATGCAAGTTGTTAATGAAGAAATAAGAGAACAAAGGTACAAAGGTACTCATGACCTGCATAATTTCTGAAACGGTGACCCTATTAAAAAAAAAAAAAAAAAAAGCATTTCTCTAAGGACCACATCTAATCCACTGTTGCCAATCATGCGGTCCACTTTTCTTCAAATTCTCGTAAAAACCAAAAACAAAACTTTAGCGTAAAACCTGCTAACCATCAGGCAAACAAAATCAGGTAATACTTATGTTAACTGGGGAACTGATGACAATATATATGAGAATCCAACAATCCATATAAAAGTTTCGAACTTTATAAAATGCTAGTTTATCCTAAATATATTTATGGTAAGTGAGGGCTCCTTTGAAGGATGGTAGATTTGTAACTCCATTTTTTAAAAGGCAGATCTATCGCTTACTTCGGTGTTAAACCTCATTCTTTTTTAAACTTCATATTTCGGGCTTTCGACAGGTTTGGGCATTTGTCCGTCCGTTCCCTATTCCTCTGTTCATAAGCCATTAACCCTTTTCACTCCTCCCTTGTCCAGAATTACTCATTACGGCCCTTTCATCGAATTCGTAAAATTTTCGATAAGCTTTTCATCCTAACTCGTCGGCATCACTGCGTCTGTTCAATATTTGGATGGGTGAATGTAATGGAATGGAATTTAGAGTTTAGGCCAAAGGCCAAGCACTGGGACCTATGAGGTCATTCAGCGCTGAAAGGAAAACTGAGAGTAAAAGGTTACAAAGGTGGCCGAGGAGGAAAACCTCGCAGCTAAACCATGAAACAATCGTCAGAGGATGGATAGCAAGATGGAAGAAAGATAATATGAACTGAGGTACAGTAAAGAATGAAAAAGGTTGCAGCTTAGCCGAAGGACGCTGCAAAAGAACCTTTAGGTAATGCCTACATGTACCCTGTGGAGGTGCACTGACGGCACTATCCCCCTAAGGGAATTGGGATGGGTGACCGCCAGAGGCCACTGGCATATGCCTTCCCTTGACGATCCGCGAATAGCAACCTCATAAAAACAAGCAATGGCTAAAAACTCGAAACAGATCTTTAGATTCCTAGGTAGGTAGCGTCAAAGGAGTGAATGATTACTGTGCCAGGATACTGTCTGAATCTCGAGATCCTGGACCAGCTAAGGATTTTCCCATAACCAGCTGCCACCGGATCATTCAGGGTGTAATTTCACCATACCCTAAGAACAACTGCTACCAGAGCTTTAGGGCATGATTGTGCCACGTCCTGGTTTTTTCTTATACGTACTAGGCGGGCACAGTTCAGTCCTGATAAAATCACACTAAACTGAACCTTTCTGACAGTGGTGTTAAATTATGACTTTTCAGTGATGAGCCGTTTACACAAATAAATTACAAGTGCATATCCCATCTGAAATTCGTATTTATCATTCCACTTTGCAGACATTCAGCATAAACTTTAGATGAAACATTATAAATCATCCATTCCCTCAAGACATCTAAGCATCATGAGAATCTGAAATGAAGATTCCGACTACTTAATGACACCAGAAAGAACTCAGAACACGAACACACATGAAAAGGACAATATGACAACTAAAAGGTTTGGAGTTCTTTGCAATCAACTAGGAAAATCTCAAGCGCTCCGGCACTAAATCCCTTTATGTAAAGAACGATAAAACTCACAACAGTTCCTAACTTATGTTTCTCCCATTCTGCAATACAGTTAACGTTTATTATTTTGCAACATTATGCAAATGTTTTAGGATATAGGTAAACGTAGAGGCGTTCAACCATCAGCAACATCGGCTGAATAACGGTCATTTTAACAACGATATTCATAATTGCTGAACAAATGTTTCAGGCAAATGGCATCAAAGAATTTGTTTGCAAGACACTCACTACATTTCACCCTACTGACAGTTGAACCAGTTATTTTGCAACATTATATAAATGGATAGAGGATGCCAGATAGGAAACCAATGTTAACCCGGCTGGGACATAACTGATTTACTTAATACAACGAGCATCAAATAATTCAACATATAAACTAAGCACCTGAATTGTTCCACGACTCCCAATATACAAGCAACATGACCACTGAACCAGAGGCCCCTGTATATAAACAGATAGATAATAGACAGATAGAAAGTCAATGTTAAACTTCATAGAATTATGATTTAGCAGTACATGAATAAAATCATTACACATAAATTATATAGTTGTATCAATAAGTCCCCCCTCGTCATATATGCCCCACTTATAGGAAGGCAATAACCACCACTTCCCCAGCAGTGTGAGCAGCCTTGACCATTATTCAAGCACTGTTGCTGCCGAAAGCCACGATAACAACATGCTAACAGTTGTCTCGATCAATCGAAGAAAAAAATGACGCCCAGCAAGCAGAGACCTTCGACTCACGTCCAGCGCAGAACAAAGACTGAATCGACATTCCTCTCCCTCCTGCTGCAGGAGAACTCACTGTAGTTCCTACAGGTAAACGTCGATCTGGATAACAGAAAACCTCTTTGAGTATATGAACAGGGGTCCATATTACACTAATTACTATAATTGTTATCCATTACGACCATACATTCTACTGGAACAAACAAAATGGCACTGTACTTGCAAGCCAAATTTTGCAAAACATAATCCCGATAAGAGAAAAACAGCAGACAAAAAAAGGGATTGGAATCTTTTTTATTGTATGTATGTACTTATGTATGAATGTATGTGTGTTTTATATATAGGCTATACATATATATATAAATGTATATATACATATATATAAAATATATATATAATATATACACACACACACACACATATACACATATATATATATATATATATATATATATATATATATATATATATATTATTTATGCCCATTTTTGCTGTTGAGTGATGTAGCACTTCGCTCTTGTTCGCCCAGCTGCAAATGAATACCAGCCCCCGCTAGGGTCAAGAAAAGTGATGTAGGGTAGCAAACTCACCCCTGAAATGAACAGGAAAAGGGAAGCGTGCGTATGCGTACCCTCATGCAAGGAAATTTGTACCCAACACTGCGGAAGGCCATGGCACAGATTCAATGGTTCAGCCCAAGTTATGTGACACCGGACATACCTATGTAGTTACCAACTAGGGCACAGATACTGCGGTCTTTAAAGTAAGACATATTTAAAAGAAAGGAACGCTGAGCAACACTTCTATTTTCTGTTTGCTGTGGTTTTTTTTTAAATATAGGGTTTCTAATAATAATAATATTCATGAAAGAACTCTCTGATACGTATGTATAAAATTCAGCGAATTTGACATTACAAAATATTACAAAACCAAAGTTCAGTATGAAAGAACTTCTATAAAAAAAAAATGGAACACTTTATGTATTTGAAGGAATTCAAAAGTAGTTTCTAGAAAACAAATAATGATTTACGAAACTAGAAGTGGATATGGATAAATACCACATAATATAATCATGAAGAATAAAAATGAGCAAAAATCAAAAAACAAACAATTTTCTAAAATAAGAGTCAATGCATAGAAATAACAGTGAAACTGAAAGCAGAAGCGAAATTAGACAAACTTGAAACAATTTACAGAAACAGAAGCAATACCAATATATATACACATATATATACATATGTATATATATATATATGTATATGTATATGTATAATGTGCTTCTTTGTTTCCTCCTCCATCAAACAAGGTCAGTTCCAGGTGAGACCTGACTGAGTACCAAGGCCACATGATTAAGCCCTCGGAGGCAAAACAGGAGGAGGGAGGGGTCGGGACTCGAATGGGTTGGGGGGTACAGTTTTCGATTGTAGTAATTCCGTTCAGATTTTTTCTTCCGGAACGTTATTTCCAATAAGAGTCTGTGGGAACAAACAGGATCTCAGATTACGTTAAAAGGGCAACAAGGATATTACGTAATCGCTTGATTTCCAGTCATTGTTGATTCAAAAAACAAAAATTGATTTCGTCAGTGTATCGTGTCTTAAGCCCCGTCACCTTTTGATGTTAAATCTTTAAGCCTGCATTATGCCGGTACGGGAATTCCTCCTTCGTTTATGCTTATGAAACATATAACTCCATCACTGTTTTCAAATCCACAGCTTCTGCTGCATTCTTGGAGCAGCCCGTAATGCCTGCTGTCAGTAACACATAACACGCACTTCTTTCCAAATGGTAGTTTCATATCTCTCCTCTTTTAAGATTAATTTCAAACACTACACAAAAAAGTAAGTTCAACTACTGATACAAACACAAAATAAAAAAAAATACAGATAAACGTGTTGGTCTTTGTGCATACTGAAATGAGTTTAGGACACCATCGTGGTCTAACGCACACTAATCTTTATGTAGTGACACTTTCCTGGAATTCAAATTACTGAAAACATTCACGAAACTTTGAAATGCGAGTCTATGCGTCGAACACGTTAAAGAAATTAAACTTAAAACGAAAATAAGCAATGGGGGCAAACTGATAAAGAAAGTAAATTAATGAACAATAATAAAAGGAAAATATAAAGAGATTTTGATATCGCAGACGGATCAACTCAGTAACCAATTCTGATTGCATTATTACTCAACATTACTCAAAATAAATTAAGCTAATTTTAAGCTGAGTCCATATACATAACTGAGGACTTACAGAGGTAAGTCTGCAGCCTATACGCGTTTTTAATTTGTATCACTTTAAATGCATAAATAACTTCGGAAATGATAAACTATGATTTTTCCACGAGCCTGTCGCAAACTGAAACAGCAATGGAGAACTGACTGACTGACTAATTCACGTAAATTGGCGTCTCATCGAATGTGGTTATCTAGAAATCGAGCAGTGGGGGTCTGAAACTAAACCCAAGAAGTACTGAAAATAAAATTAGAAGTACACACTACAGAAATACACAAACAGGTGTAGAAATTACTGTCCATTCTGATTCCTACAGGAACGGTAAACGAAAAAAAATATGTAGTTAAAAATGCTTTTCTTGGGAACGCTGACAATAGGCGAGGTAGGCTATCCACTTCGGAAATTAAAGAGAGAAAGGAAAGCGGCAACTTCCATAATTAAAAGGTAGCGCGTGTGAATGTGGTTCCTCCCGTCGAACAGACAGGCACAAGACGAGTTGCCCCGACACCTCCGTTATTTTCGGATGGATCCCTGATGGACCATCCAAGGTATTCGCCATTATGTTATTTCGATCGAAGTGATTTCTGAGAAAAGGCTCGCGGGAAATCTGGTGAAATTTATAATTGTTTCGGTAAAGCTGAGGAGCTGTGTTCGTTCAGTGCAAAAATAAAATTTAAAAAAATCATAATGATACTAAATGCAGATTAAAATTCGTGATACTAATGAAATGTTGACAAATACAACAACTACTGTACACATCAGGAGCGACGGTTATTTTTGCTAATACAATCTCATTGTGGCTTGTACGGGCTCTCGGTTCAACGACAGCCTATTGAGGAAATACGTTCCATTGCGCCGTATACATTCTGGAATCATTAATAGTAATTATAACCTAGTCTGCCGGGCTCGGTTTTTCTGAAAAAAAAAATCGAATTTATAACTGTCTGGAACAGTTATAGAAATTACCACTTCTTGATGCTCAGATGAACAGGAAACAGTTACTCTATCATCACGTCACCTTTTTTATTTCATATCACGCTACCGAATGCATTCAAATACTCTGGTCTGGCTTGACACTGATCATTGGCCAATAATAAACGACAAGCGAAAACGTTCGCTAGACATCTGGTCTCGAGACAATGCAATGGGGTCACAATCTCACCCAAAAAGCCACCAAATTAGAGAATGAGTCTTAGCTTACAGTGAGCATTTTGTGGTTAGTGTTGTGGCATGCCACTTAGATGTCGCGGGTTCGCGTCTCACCTCAGGGCGATGAAAAATCACTGGCTCTGTATCATGATCAGTTACTGCCGCAGTGTGGGGTCTGCGGTGGGAGGTTGAAACCAACATTCTTTTGTAGCTTGAATTTCAGGTCAATGGCCCCTTTGGTGTGCTTGTTCCATGTGAATAGGTCTCATCTACTGAAATAATAATAATATATTTTTATACTAAGAGAAAGTAGTCACTTGTAATTCTCTTGTTACAGAACATCCCTGTAGAGTATTTTGCTATTGCTGCTTTTTATTTTTTTTTAAATTTACTTGCGCTTGTCCATTGCAATCAACAGGTCAACCGTGTGGCGCACTATCCAAATTTCATTGCAGTAACAGCAATGTCACAAGAGCTCTAGACTCCAGCATCCTCTGCCAAGTTTTCCACGGAGTAGCCAGTATTTTTTCATACTGGAGTAAAATTAATATCGCAATAATCAGAATGCTTCTCCATTATTTGTCACAAATTATAACTCCTTGATGTAAAATTCGACCATAACAAGCAAAACCGATAATAAAACGAGCATGCTTTGAGACATTGCCTGAACTTCATAATAGTTCCCAAAGGACCTACGACTACCCCGACACATAAAAAAATTAAAAATTTAAATATATAAATAATCTATACGTTTAAACACTAGTAAAATATGAACGCATAAGATGTTTTAGCACAACGGTTAGGCGCACTGTAATTAAAATCAGAAATCATTTCAGCAAAACGTTTTCTAGTACAGGCATAAAAAAATGTTTTAGTACATTTGTGCATAATGAAATAATAAAACGCCTTGACGTTTTAGTGCAATAACTAAAAAAATATATAGAACATTTTTTTTTTTGAGAATGCAAGTTAAAAAAAACATGGGTGTTAACAAGGGGAGGGGAAAATGATACACAAATAGTTTCAGTAACAAAAATGCTGCCAATTCGAGTTACATGGACAACAGCGATAGTTCATACAAGGTGCATCCCCACTGCAGTAAAAAAGAATGTCATCAACACGTTGGCAATTCATTGCAAACACACCACAAATTAGCTGAATACAGGCTGACAACTAGTCAAAGATCCCATTTACGGTCGCTGACTTGTTATCAAACATATTTGTGATATCTAAGTCGGCGGCGTGTGTTAATGGCGTGTTCTCAGTGAAAATGATGACGCACCTTAATAGTCAAAGAAATAACAGCAGCCTTTGTACGAAAAAAGTTAAAATTAGACGGCTGGACTGGACAACACCTGAAAATAACAACTGCATCTAAGTATGGTATGAAAACAAAATGACATTCCAAAGCTGAAGCAATAAAGTTAAGTATATCTTAGTTTTACCAGACCACTGAGCTGATTAACAGCTCTCCTAGGGCTGGCCCGAAGGATTAGACTTATTTTACGTGGCTAAGAACCAACTGGTTACTTAGCAACGGGACCTACAGCTGAAGCAATGGTTCTCAGTAGTATGATGAAGGTAAACGGACATGAACTAAGATGCTCAGCTTTGCAAGGGCGTCACTGCATCTGTGCATTCGGCACTCCATGCATTACGCCGAAGTAAAGGATGCACTGTTATTCCTCATGTAATACTAAGTCCATAAATACATCTTCAAATCTTAAAGTGAAATATAACTTCATCTGATAATTATTGTTCGGCTTCATTTCCTCCTCTCATATCTAAACACTTTCAAATTACAGAGATACTGTCGGGATAATCTCATTCAAAATAACCACCACAATTTGAATGCAATTAGTGACCGTTAAAATATTGACTAAAAATTACAGTTTACACCAGACTCGAAAAGTCTTGATCTTATGATCTCTCGTTCATCAAAGGTCTTATGAAATCAGCTCCTCTGACTCACAATTCTAAGGACATTGAAAGGAAATTCAATTATCCGTTGATCATTTCCACAGAAGTTTTTGTGTGATAATAAAATTTTTATGGCATCACAAAATGCGAGGAAGTGTTGAAATGCAATCATTTCATGTTGAGACAAATGTAGAAACCACTCAATGTGTAAGCAAGCTGAATATGACATACTAACGACAAGACCCTGTCATTTACTATATTATCCATAACAATGACGGCACATTATAAATAATAATAATAATAATAATAATAATAATAATAATAATAATAATAATAATAATAATAATAAGAAGAAGAAGAAGAAGAAGAAGAAGAAGAAGAAAAAAGAAGAAGAAGAAGAAGAAGAAGACATACTCCCAGTATTTTCAAGCATTAATTCAACGCCAGTTTTCATTCACTTAAGTAAGAGATCCTGAACACAAAACCGTACATAACGGGTTGAGAGTTTTTTAAGTTCCAAATGAAACCTTCCCACCCTTCCGAAAGCCATCCCTAAAAACTAAAGGACACATCTATCAACGATGCTTATGTATCCTCCTGTAGCCAAGGATTTTCCTAACCAATAAGAAATGGTATTCAAGTTTTTATGCGGTCTGCTTGACATATGTGGTCTGCTCCCCCTTCTGATGGTATGCTCCAAAGGCGTTAACATGAGAAGGGTAAGATAAGGATCTACCATCAAAAATCTCATTTCCGATTTCATATTATCATACTTTAAAGCGTATGTAATCATTGGAAATTACAGCTACCATCAGTATTTATTACCTTTCGTATTTAATGAAATGTCTAAAGATGTATACTTCCATGAAAAGGTTGAACTATACATTCTCATAGAAATGTTTTTTATCAAATAATTCACGGTTGCAACACTCTTATTTAGAATATCTAAATGCTCACCTGCTGTACCTTCTCAGCTTAGATTTGAAATAATAATTATTCTTTTATCAATAATCCGCATTTTTTCTTTCTAATAGAGCTTATTTCACTAGATGAATATTGCTGGTGAGTCTCCATATTGCAACATTTTAGGTATCAATCTATCAATCTAATATAAAACGAACGGTCTATAACCAAGGGTTATAGACAACAGCTGGAGTGGCAATACGACCGAAGAACGAAATATTACATTGTCATCGGTGAATGACAGTGAAGTTAATCAAAATATACAAATAAATATATATTCATATAAATATGTATATGTATGTGTATGTATGTATGTATGTGTATGTATCTATATAATATATATATATATATATATATATATATATATATATATAATATATAATATATATATATATATATCCTAATCTCCATTTATTTCAGCATAATATAAACACTCCATACATCGACACCATTGAAATCCATCGACACATTCTCGGAAAATAATTCCTAAAAACTAGAAGCGAGCTTGTAAGACATCAATACTCCTAATTATGAACGCACCACATTTTATAGCGAACACGCTAGCTTAAATGGATGACGAAATTTTATGCTAAATAATCATTCGAGATAGACGATGATCCAGTAATTATGAAAACGCAAGAAATAAATGGAGACGCAAACACTGCAGCGATTTTGAGCCTACAGTAGGGTTTCCTCAAAAGATGAATTCTGTTCCTTGCTTGCTATCTTAAAGTATATTGATTAAGTTACTGAGTTCAGTATACTATATTCATCACAACTACAACTTCAGTTAATTAAAGTTGTAGAAGAATTGAGCGATGAAGCTGTCTTAATTTACAACAATTCTACATTTCGTGACAGGTTGATTGGGGGCCCTCTGATGACCCAGGGTTATGTTCAACTACAGCAGTAATTCTTGGGGAAAAGTTTGTAAACTAAAAGTAATTGACAGATAGAATATAAAATTCAGCACTGAAACGGAAATTTGACAGCAAAAAGGACTGAAAGGTGTAACCGGAGGAAAACCTCGCAGTTGCACTATGAATCAATTGTTAGAGGGTGGAAAGCAAGATGGAAGACAGAGAATATGAACGGAGGCTCAGTAAAAGGAATGAAAGGGGTTGCAGCTAGGGGCCGAAGGGATGCTGCAAAGAACCTTGAGTAATGCCTACAGAGTGCATAGCAAGAGGCGCCCTGACGGCACTAACCCCCTACAGGGGTAACCTAAAAAAAAAAAAAATTTTTTAAGTAATGGAATGGAACAGGCGTGAAAATAAGTTCATTTTAAGAATCTATTACTGAATCGTCAGTATGGAGGCCGATGTGTAGGCTAATAAACATGTAAAAGGTTGGGGTCTCACGGTAAACCTTCTCCCCACAGCTGCTGGGCGCTTTCTGATGTACCTCGTCTGGGAAAAGATAATTCATAAAACGACAATTATTTACTATAAATCGTCATATAAACATACATACATACATAAATATTACACACACACACATATATATATACATATACATATACATATATATATATATATATATATATATATATATATATATATATATATATATATATATATATATAATGTAATTAAATTAAATCTAAAACTATGTCAGCCATTAAAAATAAAACTATAAATCTCATTCAAAGAAATAGAAACGCCACACGAATTAATAGTTAAATGCGTGTCTCTGAAAATGTCTTTTTGTGCAACAAAAATCAAAAACCAAAACATCTGACTTTTTAGTGTACTATATCAATAAACGCTAAACTGCCTTGCCCTGTTGACATTACAATGACCGTAAAAGTAAAGTAACGAGTACTTTGTTACTTGCATGACTGCATGCTACTTGTCTCCCTCTGCCGTGAAATTTTCTGTTGTCTTTAGTATGTTTGCTCAAGGTTTTTCACCAGACTGTGCGCAACAGTAGCAGCCTTGGGAAGAGATGAAAATCAGGAACAGAGGTCAAAAAGGTTAGTCTGGGTTTGTGGCGTGAAAGAACCAGACAACCCTCCCCACCAAATTATATAATATATATATATATATATATATATATATATATATATATATATATATATATATATATATATATATATATATATATACTCATACACACACGCACATATATACATAATATATATATATATATATATATATATATATATACAGTATATAATATATACAGTATATATAATTAGTTAATGACGACGATGATAAGTTTAAAGATAACCTATATGAGATAAAGTTTTTCCTTGGGACTTATTTTAATAACGGTGGAAATTACAATATCAATTTTACTTAACAGGTAAAATACGAAACTTGGATGAGGTGCAAGATTTTGTCGGGTTTCGGTTACCTCTAACAATATATCACAGACATATTTTATGTGTTAAATATACGCTTATATGACTCCGTGATATTTCGCAATGCATTTAATTAAACAAAAGGTTCGAGATGGATGTAATTATTATATTTATCTCCAGTGCTGAAAACATCAAACTGATAAAAAGAAAAAACCTGAACACGTTTCCAGACTTACAAGAAGGATGCAGGAAAAGAGAGAGAAAAAATATATAATCACAAGACCCTTTAACAATACATCACTTGAATTCATTATCATGTCCGCCTTGAGCGCTTACTCGGCAATCCACGCAGATTAATGCATCAACGTCACAAAAATCCTGTCCCTCTCGGTAATTGCACACCCAACCATAGAAAACGCAATGACTATTATCAAGGGGCAACTAAAAATAAGCTGGTATTCCGGGCAGTGTGGGAGAGTTGAATTGGCAAACTGTGCTCTCCTTTTCGTGTGATGTCTACCGGATGGAATTGGCTGCGGAGCGTCAAGAAAGAATCTCAAGTTTAAAACCTACGTTAGGTTTAAAACAACATATATCACAAATTTTAGTGTTCATATAATTTTCGTTATGATAATTGCTTGAATTTATACTCTTGCACTGACACCTTAGCTATGATAATCACTACTGTTTGAATTTATACTCTTGCATTGAAACTTATAATATTGTTTTTGATCAACATGATAATCACTATATTTATTAGTATGATAATCACTATGTTTGAATTTATACTCTTGCATTAAACCTGATGTTTGAATTTATGGCATTGAAACCTTTGATAATCACTATTGTTTGAATTTATACTCTTGCACTGAAACCTTAGCTGTGATAATCACTACTGTTTGAATTTATACTCTTGTACTGTATAATCACTACTGTTTGAAATACTCTTGTAGCCTTAGCTGATAATCACTACTGTTTGAATTTATACTCTTGTACTGAAACCTTAGCTATGATAATCACTACTGTTTGAATTTATACTCTTGTACTGAAACCTTAGCTATGATAATCACTACTGTTTGAATTTATACTCTTGTACTCAAACCTACGTTAGCTTATAAGGTATTAAATTAGACTCCTTCATATATTATTCAATACCATAAAGTTTATCTCTACATCACTTTCGATATGATAATCACTACTGCTTTAATTTAAACCCATCCGTTAAAACCTACGTTAGCTTATAAACTATTAGATTAGACGCCTTAATATTTAGTCAACATATCGTTTATAATGTTTGTATTTTCGTTATAATAATCACTATTCCTGGAATCGTGTGCGAGTCTAATTCAAAGTTTAACCGGGACTGCCCGACTCTGCACCTCGGCGTCAGCAGGTAGGCGGTTACAGCTAATGTGCTCCCTGTACCCTACAGGAGTTTATCCCAAAGGAAGACAACTGTAATCGGGCAGGGTTCTCTCCGAAGGATGGCTCTTCTTCGCCCCACACCGCTCACGCACCTTCACATGCTCGCACGCAATGCAGTCATGCTTACGCAAGTGCACTCGCTTTTAAAAGACGCCTGGAATTACTGGGTACGAAATGGTGGCTGAGTTTATTGGCGTGATGTGCTTTCGTAGGTCCGACTTGCCGTCGTTTAATGATTTGCTGATGAAAAGGCGAAAGGTTGCAACCAATGCAGTTTCTTCTCTGCATCCAAAACTGATGGGATAATGAGACAAAGACGAAACAATGCTCGGCATGATATGCTTTCATATTCTAGTGTCGGATGATTTTTAATAGAAAAGGCAAAACGAATTTTGTTATGACTGCCCTTTCTTTGTTATGACTGCCTTTTCTTCCATAATTCGATACACATATGATTACTAGGTACGCGAATAGGACTACTGCACAAAAGGCGAAATTAATGTTAAAATGAGTAAAATTTCCTCTAAGCCCTCAGAAATAGCGTGAGGTAAATACTAGTAGTTGGCTGTGATATGATTTCACCGTACGACAATACAGCACTTAATTTTCTATACAAAAAGGAGAAATAAATGCAATGTCGAGCACTATTTCTTCTGTGCATAGTCGTCAAAATGAAAGATTTCTTCGTTTGAACACAGTCCAGCAAAGACGTTTTAATCGGCAAGATTTTTGTAGTGTCAAAGCAACAATATTTTGGTGAGCTGAGTTTTTAGGAAATCATTGTACTGTATAGTGATTTTAAAACGCCAGTTTAAAACTCTGAACAAAATTGTATCAAGGATTTTTTCAGTATAACTGTATCTATTTTCAACGAGTTCTGGAGTTTCAAAGTCGACAACCATGTTTTAGTAACGCCAATTAATACAGTATAATCAAAGTAACAACCTTTCGTAAATGGATTAGGTAAAATGAAAAAACACAACTGCTATTTTAACAAAACTGTCTGGTCGTTTTACAACTGTTTTAAAGAATCTACTAAACACACAGTATATGTAAAACTATGAATATGCATTCAGCTAGAGACAAAGTACCGATAAGAGTTACGAAGACAAAGTACCCAGCAATTCTCAGGGCCGCAAAAGGGACTGAAGGTCATAGGAATGATTACAGGTGGCAGCTAATGACAGGATTCCAGCTCAAGGTAAAATCACAAAACCATAAACTAAGACTCGTGAAAAATACACCAATAAAAACTCTAAATCTGCAACACTAGAAGTGCTTTCGTCACTGATTTAATACTACTACTTACTACTACTACTACTACTACTACTACTACTACTAATAATAATAATAATAATAATAATAATAATAATAATAATAATAATAATAATAATAATAATAACAATAAAGTTCAGGGGTCGTTATCTAGGACTAATATTTCTTGAGGGTCATTATATGCATAAGATTTAAAACCCTTGGGGGTCACTATCTAGGAAAGATCGTAATAAAAAAATAATACTGTATCTAAACATTTATGTTACTCGAACCAAAAGTCAGAAAAAACAAAAGATACTCTGGCAAATATCTGGTGTCCTAGATATATACAGAATACCTTGATGCTTGAAAGCTAGCCTGATGGTAAGAACTCGAAAAACTACAGAGTTCTCCTATAACACGAAGAGGAAGGGATTAAGAAATGAAGTTCATTTTATAAAAAAAAAAAAAAAAAAAAAAACGGTAAAAATACCGCACTTTTTCTGAACGTTTCAGCAGTTAAAATGTTACCTTGAGTCCAATAATGGGTGTTCTTGGCAAGGACTCGGTGTAAAAAAAATAAATAAAAAAGGAAAAATAAAGTTTTTCATCAAATGGCGATCAGTTTCAGGGGCGTGAAGAGTTAAGTTAAAAGGCCGACAGGGGCTCTACTACAAGCAATGACTAAAAAAAAGGTTATATACAAAGGGTTATGCAACCCCAAGGTTACATTCAATAATACCTTACTACCCGCCGATTTGCTGCTGCGTCGGGTTGTTTATTATGCATACAGGCGGTTTGTTGGTTTCTTTTCTTAAGATAATTTCTTTTGTTTCAGAGGTGCTACAGAAGAGAGAGAGAGAGAGAGAGAGAGAAGTTTTCAAATTCAAAACATCATTTTTGGATTTACTGATTATTCTATATAATTTAACAATGTTTACAGCAGCTAGATTAACATTATCAACATTGAGAGTTTCAGAGAGAGAGAGAGAGAGTTTTCAAATTCAAATCTTCATCTTCAGTTTACACTGGTTATTCACATACAATTTAACAACGTTTACAAATGCTACATTAACATTATTAACATTGAGAGAGAGAGAGAGAGACAGAGAGAGAGGTTGAAGCCCATGAACGTAAAATTCAACAATACTTTTTACAGCCTATGCAAATGATGTAAATTCAGTCTAGTCAACAGAAAATATGACTCGTCGCAATAAACCTTAAGAAAATACAATACAAGATTTCCTACTCAAGGTTTCGAATGCAACGGGGATTACCCAAGCCAGATAAAAAGGACTGAGAAATCTCCACTAAACAACCGAAAAACAAGAGAGGATAAAAGGGGCTATTGTCAAGAAACAAAGCAATCAACAATATAAAAAAACTACGACTTAGAAAATCGTGCGATTTTTATTTAACATTAACAGGACTATCTAAAAAAAAAGTATACCTTACTTTTACCAGAGCACTGGGCTGATTAACAGCTCTCTGGGGTGGTCCGAAGGAGTTAGACTTATTTTACGTGGCTAGAACCAATTGGTTGCAGCAACGGGACTTCAACTTATTGTTGAATCGAACCACATTATAGCGCCGGAATGAATTTCTATCACCAGAAATAAATTCCTCTAACTCTTCATCAGCCGGCCGAGGTGAACTCCGGTCCATCAGTGACAGTCCACCCAGCTCTACCGACTCACTAAAAAGAGCTGAGATATGTGCCGTGGTTGTATGGATAGAATAGAATACATAATTTAGGCCGAAGGCCAAGTGCAGGGACCTCTGAGGTCATGTCTACTCTTCAGCGTGAACGTATATACTATAATATCGTTTGGCATTCCGGGAGAAATACAGGGTACGGCCCAAGAACCAAGCGCTGGGACCTATGAGGCCATCCAGCGCTGAAACGAAAATTGAGAGTAGAAAGGTTTTGAAGGCGTAACAGGAGGAAAAAACCTCGCAGGCGCACTATGAAACAATTGTTAGGAGACGGTGGAAAGTAAGATGCAGAATGAGAATATGAACGAAAGTACAGTAAAAGGAATGAAAGGGGGTTGCAGTTAGGGGCCGAAGGGATGCTGCAAAGAACCTTAAGCAATGCCTACAGTGCACCGCATGAGGTACACTGACGGCACTACCCTAAGGGGTCTAGCCTTCCGAGGCAAGGTACGTAGTCCCATTGAACAAGGACTTCGCTAGCCATTTCTAGTTGGTTAAAATAATGAATATCTGATTACACAAATTTAAGCAAAGAAAAGTGTCGTTCCAAAATTAAGACGAAACACAACCGAATGCAATACGTTTTTATTCCTTTAAATGCCATTTAAAGGAAAGTGCCTACACATGCTAATTGTTGTTTCTGTATGCTACATGCTTCACTATGGAAAATGTCCAAACAAACCAAAACTATGTTAACGTAACATTCGAGACCTATAACACTGAATAAAGAAACGGAACCAGACGAGAATAAAACCGCACATTCATGGCCATTTTCCTGATATTTTATTTGAACGTGACGGCCGTTCTTGCTACATCACGAGCACAAAATTCAGTAAGTATTTAATTTAAAACATTTTTTGAAGAAATACCTTTAAACAATAAAACAAAGGTTGATAAAACAAGCAGAAGTTATCGTCTTCAAGAGAGAACAAAACGAGCCACATCAGTCTTCCCTATAATTCTCTCTTCGCCCCTACTAAAACCTACCAAGTACCCCGAACAAAACATGCCGCCAATTACGTACATACGTAAAGAGAGGTGCGCAGGAGTACGTCTACGGCCATAAACTAACACTCCCTTTCATGTACGTAAAAAAAGTGCATACATACACATACATACAATCTAGTCCCATTGGCAGAAAGAGATTAGTCACACACGACGGCGAGCTGCTTTGCATGTTGGAAATCTCTGAGGCCGGCTACTGGCAGCAGGTAAATGGCAGGTAGAGCGTAATGAAGGCAGCCGGGCCTGCCACTTAGCTCTTGCATTCTAGACTTTTAGGTCTCTCTCTCTCTCCATTCTCATCCTATTCCCGCACCCTCACTCCCCCTCCCACCACCATCCTCCTCTATGCATATCTCAGCCCCACTCTCACCACTATGCATACTCCCCTTCCCTCTCACCCTCTATGCATAACCCCTCCCCCACCCTCACCCTCTATGCACACCCCTCCCCGCCATCACCCTCTATGCATACTCCCCCACCACCCTCTATGGATACTCTCTCCGCCCCCTCCCCCAACACAATCCGTCTGTCATTGCCTTTCTTGGCCTTTTCGACGAACTGGGAAATCCAAGAATTTCAGTTTTTACGATTTGGAATCTTTTGAGCAAATGTTAAAAATGGACTTGGAAAGGATTCTCGTTAATAATCTCTGGACATTAGAATGAAGAATATTCCCAACACATTAATAATGTCGAGTCCTCAGTCAATTAAAATACTTTAAAACTAAATAAAAAAAAATTACGATCCAAACTCATTAAGTATTATTTTCTTTGTAACATTCTTGGTCGGCACAAGCTAAATCTGGCAGAAGTAAAAAAAAGTTCTCAATCGGCTCGGCACTAATATATTGATTGCTATAATGACCTTACTACCAGCTTACAATAATGATTTCTGAGAATTCGGTTAAAAGGGCAAATTGCTACTTGCCACTGAGAGAGAGAGAGAGAGAGAGAGAGAGAGCGCAAATTGCGACTTGCCATATGATATGCTGGGTTAAGTAAAATAAATTTTTTGGTAAAAACCCCAAGTCATATGACACGCTGGGTCAAGTTAAATCAGTTTTATGGCAAAAACCCCTGAGTCATATGATACGCTGGTTATGTCAAATCCTTTTATGGTAAAATACTCAAAGCACATATGTTGGGTCAGGTTAAATTTTGTAGTAAATTCCTTGGTCAAAAACCGCTAAAAGCTTAACGTAACACCACCACCACCGTGCGGTGTCTAAATTACGGGGAGATATTTCTCAACCCAATTCAGTACTAACAAGAGTAATACACTATTATTATTATAATAAGTAGTACCACAATTAAGTATTTCCACTTCCTGAGCAGTCCCTTTAGACATGAACTCTGATCCTAAGTTGCTGTGAGATACGACGAGAGGTGCAAGCACCCACCCCCTCTCTCTCTCTCTCTCTCTCGCTCTCTCTCTCTCTAAAAGTACTCACGGGTTGATTTGCAGACCTTAGAGGACTCGATATATGTTAAATCGTTTCTATAAGTGACTTGCGTAACTTCAAAGTATGAATACTATACGAAGTTTATCAGATCAAATTATATTCACCATTCGCTAAACTTTGAACACACGAAAAACGAAATAAAATGGAGGTATACTGAAACGCAATTCCTGAATTTAAACTTAAAATTAATTTAATAAATAAAGGTTAAACATATCAAATGAGTAATTACACAAGAGATACACAAAAATGAATTACACAAAGGGAACTATAGTTCAAAGGCACCCAAACGAAACAAAGTGACAACAAGGTTCAATGGATAAGGCCAATCGCCCTTTCTGAAGCACACACATCACAACACGACACCAGATAACAGGTCAACTCAAAAGATGACCCAAGAAGCTTGTTCGTTCCGTTCTGCATTCGGGTTTTATTGGGGAAAAGGAGACAAGTTATACAATTAATGCGAATACAGAACTGACTTACAAAGTTCAAATTAATATAAAATCTTTAAAATAATTCTCAAGTTCGTTATCAAAAATAAACTAAAAACATACCACTCTGGAATTTCAACATATTTAACATATCTGCTAAATGTAATGAATTAACTGGTGGTGTGTGGCAATACAATTTTGGGTGATGTCATGCCCATACAGTACACACAATGACGCACACACATTTTCAAATATAACGACGGAAAGCGGCAAAGCAACAAATGTCGGGCATCACTCAACTTTCTCCCTTTTGGTAGTTCCTCGTTGGACGAGTCGGCGGAGTTCTCGGCTAGCACTCTGCTAGGCCCGAGTTCGAGTCTCCGACCGGCCAATGAAGGATCAGAGGAATTTATTTCTGGTGATGGAAATTCATTTCTCGGATTCCACAATAAGCTGTAGGTCCCGTTGCTAAGTAACCAATTGGTTCTTAGCCACGTAAATTAAGGCTAATCCTTCGGGCCAGCCCTAGGAGAGCTGTTAATCAGCTCAGTGGTCGGGTTAAACTAAGGTATACTTTTTTTTCTCCCTTTTGGCTTGTTCACTAGTTAATACAGAAATTATTTAATCAGTAAAACTGCATAATCAAACAAAATATACAGAAATGATTTAATCAGTATCACTGCAAAATCAAACAAAATATACAGAAATTATTTAATCAGTATCCCAGCAAAATCAAACGAAATAATGTAATGGTGTCATTCTCGAATAGCCTAGATGTGGTTCCTTTACCCTTATCATCATGCAACAGAGACGTACATATTTCTACATAACTAATAAACAGGCAGATAGATTTAGATTTCACAAAAATGACTTATGCAAACAACACAGTTCTAGTCTGTCTGTTACCTGACAGAAAGCAATTCACAATAAAAAAACCAATCAGTATTTTCTTATGACAACAGACGATGCGGATCATGTCAAGATTAGCGATCCCACTCGCAGCAGGGTTCGCTATTCTTTACTAGAAGATTATTGGGTTCGTTATTCTTGACATGGGAATAATCGGGTTCGCTGTTCTAGATATGAACACTTCGGGACCAGAGATTTGATCCCCCAGTGGGCTAGTACTAACAAGGCGAAATACATTTGACCCCCAGGGCCTAGTACTAAACACGGCGAAACTGTGTAGATGAATCACTGTTTCGCCGTGTACAGTACTAACCTTCATGTGGAATTGGAGTTCGGACTGGAAAGGGTTGGCCAGTCTTTGCATGAGGATCGCTGTTCTTGACATGGGGATGTTGGGTTCTCTAACTCTGACATGATCCGACGATACTAATAACTCTGCATTATGAAATATGCATGGAAATATGTTAATACACAAAAATATTATGAAAAGTGTTGTGCGGGGAATTTCCCACAGCGGTTGTCACATTGCCTATATGTGAAGCACTTCAGTAAAATCAAGGTTAAAATGTTTACAAGACGACCATTTTGCCGCATGACGTTTTCAAAACCTTCCATTTCATCATATGGATCTTCAGGTTCCATTAAAATCAGTTCAATGGGTTTTAAAACTTTCCATTTCGTCGAGTTGGTCTTACTTCACTAAAATTATTACAGATTTTAAAAACAGTTATTTAATCATGCTAGAAAAAGTAGCTTTACAATAAAATCAAAGCCAACGTTCTAAAAAGTGGCTAATTCGTATTATGGATCCATGTACCTTCCAGTAAAAGAAGCTTCAGGGCCCAAAACTACCTTGTTGTCACATTTGTCTATACGGTTGCGTCAATACATTTTTAAAAATTCCATTAGCTTGATGAAAATTCTCGTTATCTTAAAAAATTGCTCCTCATATGTTTCCATTTTAATTAAAAATTATCGAAGCAGTACAGTGCTATACCGTCAGTCATTATCGCTAATCTCCATTATCAGTCACCTTCAATGCTTTATTCACTCATCATCATTTCACTTTCATTGTCAGCAACTTCATTTTCACCCAAATGACCATCATTTTCACTGAGTGTATAAGGCATATCATCATCGCCACCTAATCTGTGCGAATCATCACTGTCACACTTTCTAAGAATCATCGCCATCACCTTCATCGCTACTTTCATGACCATCATCGTCCACGTCACTACCGTCATCACTCCCCTGATCAACATCGTTTTCGTCGTCGAACACGTCCAGTCCCAACAAGCCACCACAAATTAATAAAAACTGCAGAAAGACTATCAACGCCATCGTCAGGAGTGACATACAATAATCGAAGGGGCTGTTCCTGAACTCCTCTATCTCTTCGTGCGAAAGAGTCATTGATGGATTGCTGAACATACTGCTAGTAAACCGTAAGACCTTCGAGAATTATATGGAGAATTGTTGGACGATATAACTGACGTATAATCAAGTTCAATTATCTTGCAGATTATCGTCTCAAGGTTAAAAATATCTTTGGTGTACAGGTTAAAAAGTCAAATGTCTACGACAGTCACAGCGCACGGCTGGCCACCTTCTAAGAAACAGGTTATAGGACGAAGAGACGACACGTCAAAAAACATAAACTGCCGAATTGGGCGCTTGTGGTATAACAACGAAACAAGCCTAACGAAATATTTCTCTCTCTCTCTCTCTCTCTCTCTCTCTCTCTCTCTCTCTCTCTCTCTCTCTCTCTCTCTCTGTCACAATAACAGTAGCACAGTGATAAAATAAAGAA
>NC_089796.1:15076801-15096801 GCF_040412425.1 Macrobrachium rosenbergii | reverse complement strand
GAGTTCTGAACAAAATGTAACTGCATAAAAATCGAGCAAAGTACTAATAAGCGACATGAAAATAAATCAGTTATACTTTATTGCAACTGACGGCGCCCACCAGTAAAGGGGTAGCTTCAAAATGTACTCAGAAGTCAATGATAAAAGTCAACAAATATGACCAACCGAAACTTACATGGTCCTGACGTTTAGAAATGGATGTTCGAATGTGGAAAATAACCCGAGGTATTACGCAGTAACAATAATTACATTGCAAATGGATAACAAAAGAAACTTGTAACTGTGTGAGACAAATTCCAAGAAAACCAAGAGAAATACAATAACAATTTTCCAAAGGAAGCAACTATCTGCTTTGGGTAAATTTAGAGAAACCTGAAGGATCCGTCACAGTTGCAAGATGAGTGCATAGATTCTAGACCATACGATGTGAAAGACACAAAACTTGCAATGGCAAGATCTGCTTACAAAACATGATGGTGTTCCCTGTTCAGGGTTGACGACAGAAGTGTAATGCACACCACTCACTGGCTACCCCTGCCTCTCCGGGTCTCATTGTTACTTGAAGGAAATTGTTACTTGTAGGAAACCTGAGTTCAGCTACAGTTTGAACTGATAACTTTTCCTTTAACAACACGAGCACGTTGACCTAGACTCACTGACTTATTACAACAGGAAAAACAACTTTCACTCTTACACTTATGCATGCTAGACAGTAACTTGTACGGTAATGATTTATATCTGTGAACAACCGAAGGTCGTGAAAATAAGTAAAGCATGAACTACATTGTTTACAATGTGACTGATAACGAAAACCTAGTCAAACAAGAACACTGACAAATCACACATACTTTGAACTGTTGATGATTGATTATCCTTAAGATATTTGCCTAAATCTCAATAGTTAGTATTTCATCCTCATAAAGATATTATATATATATATATGTATATATATACATACATACATATATATATATATATATATATATATATATATATATATATATATATGTATATACATGAGCATATATGCATATGTATATATATATACTGTATATATGCATATATAGGCATATATATATAACGTATGTGTATATATATATATAAATATATTTACACACACACACATATATAATGTATATATATAATCTCCTAAAAACCCAGTTTTGACACGAATCATCTGTTTTTCAAAAACGTGAAACATCTGTTACTTACAATTTTTACTCGTACAAATATTTTTCTATTATCGTTTGGCTTAACTCCCCCCAACCAACATGCTCTACTTTAACCTTCATACAAATTTGATTTTACAATACATCCAAAATTTCAACACATTTTTAACTTTCATTGTCATTTCTACCAAAAACGACAGAACGCGTTTGTATAATTCTCCAGTATTTCCAACTAACGGTATTGCTACTACCATAGCTTTGGATAAAGTGACGCAGTGAGTTATTCAGACGTCCTTTTCCAGCTAAATCATGGTATACAGAAACTTCTTAAGTCAGGGTAGGACGGTTATAGGTTCACTGGCAAGCAGCCAAGTATTTTGTAAAGCAAGAACATCTCAGCAAATCATAATAGACAACATGAAGTTTAAGGCAATAGTTTCAAGTTCTTCACGACAAAATGGACTCATTTCATTTATAACAACTTATTAAGGAAGTCGACAAATTTCCCTAAAATCAAAATTATGCACTGAGTTATGCATAGAGCATTGATAGAGGATTATAATAAAAGTAAAAAATGCACCCAAGTTTCTTCGGCGCATTCGAGTTTTCTGTACAGCGTATAATGCTGTATGAAACTCTCAGCCACTCCCCATGAAACTCAGCCGCGGCCCGGTGGTGGCATGTGCTGTTTGCACCGATCTATAGCGGTGCCAGACGCACGATCATGGGTAACTTTAACCTTAAATAAAATAAAAATACTGATGCTAGAGGGCTGCAATTTGGTATGTCTGATGATTGGAGGGTGGATGATCAACATCAATTTGCAGCCCTCTAGCCTCAGTCGTTTTTAAGATCTGAGGGCGGACGGACAGACAAATAGACATCTCAATAATTTTCTTATACAGAAAACTAAAACTACTAAAAAAGTCAGTTAATACTACAAACTTCGTGAGATATGCACATTCACGAAAAAGTCGTTCACACATAACGTTAGACGGGAACCTGTCAACGAAAAACTGGAGAGGATCCAACAAGTTTTAACCAATAATGGGCACCATGACTGCACGAAAGATGAGTGTATCTACAGAAAATGAGAAAAATATGAAATCTGTGTAAGAATCACAGTTCAAAGAAAAGGATCGGCAGTTATACTCCAAAACAGAATGGGAAATAGGAAACACTTAACTGAAGAAACTTAGGCACTAAGAAAGGATAATAGCAAGAGAACTTACCCGCTGTGACCCTTACAAAAGCGTGCCTTCATATCAGCCGCTCTAACCCAATAGCAGCCCATCGAAGAAAGAGGACACAAAAGACCAGTGTCACTTATAAATGTGAGTACTCAATAAAGAACTGCAAATCCCACAAACACAGTTACGTTGGTCACCCTACAACAACTTGACAAGATGCCGACAATACTACAGAAACCAAATTCCAATCTTGCAGCACAGCATAACCACATAACTAAGGACAAATTTATCCACATACGGCTATCGCTTACCCATCTTACTGTAACTGAAACTTTCCCAATTCCCAGGAAAAACCGCGTAATAAAGTGCTGACTTCCTCTACATTAGGTTTTATATTTGGTGGCGTATAGGCATGAAATAACTATTAAGAGCATCTAACAAAGGACAGAAAATAAGAATACGAAGAAACTTTATGTGAAAAAAGAACATCTAAATAAAATCAATTAAGATCTTACACTACTTTACTCCTCTGGTTAAGGAGAGAGAGAGAGAGAGAGAGAGAGAGAGAGGGGAGCACGTAATCAGGTCAACTAATTTACTCCTCTGGTTGAGAGAGAGAGAGAGAGAGAGAGAGAGAGAGAGCATACATCTATAATAGTTAAGCAGTCTACTGACCTAGCCTTTCAGCCAATCACATATTGAATTTTTAATCTGCAACCTACCTTTTCGATTTATACTTAAACATCACCTGCTGTTAGCTTTATCGTAAGAATTCGGTAACAAAATAGATATTACTCTCATAATAGCTCCTTTCACTTCATTATTCACGTATTACGATTTAATCCCACCAGAATACTTGCCAACAAGACTCCTCAGACACTCTTTAACCTTTCCTCAACATGTAAATAATCAGATTTCACCTTTGCAGTACCGGGAGTTACATGACACTCAAGAGAGAGAGAGAGAGAGAGAGAGAGAGAGAGAGAGAGATACATAATGCATCTCCATCTTCCTTAGATGCTTTTGGCGTTTTAATCCGTCCCTTATCTCAGTCCCAAAACAGCCTTAACCTCCCTTTTCCCATACGAAGTTTAGCATTTTCCCCACCTTTTCCTAACTCCAAAACGTTGTGGCTGTATACAGTATACCGTTAATTCTTCTCGTACCTGAGTGTGCCATCTCGGTGCAGATGCCCGGTTATCAAAAAAAAAAAAAAAAAAAAAAAAAACTACATCAGGACCTCAAAATTTAATAAACTTTTTGCTTGCAATACTCTCCCTCCACTGAGAAGTGCTGGATAATTGGAGAACTCAACATTCTCCCCTTTTATTACAATTTGCTTCGTTTTACTGAAACAAGTTTTCCCGAGGTTAGTCATTAGTTTAGCTTATATGACGGTTTTAAGCCTGCACTGGCCCTTGCCTAAAAACAACCTATAAGTATGATAAGGTTTTGCAGGGAATAAGAGGCCTGGTCTGGATATCTGGTCTCTTTACAACCAACCAACAGGAACCAATATTTGGCTGCTGATTCCTCCCTGAGACCAGTGTGGCTGATGATTCACTTCGGGGACCAATTAATGTGGATACTAATTCACCTCAGAGACCAGTTTGTGGCTACTGACCACCTCCGGGACCACTTTTGCCTCAAGCCGGGATTCCTTATAACCAGTGTTTTCAAACTCTGGGCCGTGTCATGAATTCTGATTCAGTTAAACATGTAAATATTATGGATAATGAGAAATCACAGATTCTTTTAAAATCACCTGCTATATTATTAATGCAATTTACTTCTACTGTGTGGTTCGTTCAATGCTAAACCATCTTTTACTGGGCGTATTCTTATATTTTGCTCAGTCAGTATTCCTGCTAAAGTAAACGTGAAAATTCTCTTTCTATTGAATTTCATTCCATACAATTTAATCTTCTCCCTAACTTTACTACGGTATTTGGCCTCGTCCACAGCCATCTCTTTATCGCTTTTTTGTTAGTTATTTAATTGCATTTACTTCTCTCTCCCGCTGTTTAACATTTAACGACTTCGTTAGCATTATTCGCTGATGCACTAATATATTTTAAAAGTAGCTGACTTTATCGTTGATAACGTAATTTTCAAAATATCCTTTACGAGTATAAATACCGAAAAATTGCGTCAATAGCATAATTTTTATAGCATCGATTTTTACTTCCAATATTACATTTTTCACATTTTTTTAAGACATTAGAACCCATTCAACACGATAAGTCCTGCCCTCCCACGTCGGCAATAGGTTAGGCGTACAGAAATATCTTTCTTGTGAATTTTTACAAGTGCACTGTTCCTATCTCTTTCTCTGGGAACTTTTACGTGAATCTTCACAATTATTCGTAATTTCTTAACTATTTCGTAATTACATAATAACCAGCGCTCATGCGCGTGTGTGCACGCGCTTCTTCTTATAAAATTTTCATATTAGTGTTTCAGTTAACCTAAAATTTTTCGAGTTGGCATGGAAATAGGTTTATATACATTTTCGAGTTTTTGCGAAAATACGTATATATAAATTTCCGAGTGTTTGCGAAGATGTTTATATAAAAATGTTCGAATTTTTGCGAAAATGCGTATATATAAATTTTCAGGTTTTTTGCAAAAGTACGTATATGTACAGTAAATTCTCGAGTTTTTGAGAAAATATGTCTATATAAATTTTCGAGTTTTTGCGAAAATTAGTATATATAAATTTTCCGAGTTTTTGCGAAAATACGTATTTATAAAATTTCGAGTTTTTGCAAAAATACATATGTATAATTTTTTTAGTTTTTGCGAAAATACCTATATATAAATTATCGAGTTTTTGCGAAAACACGTATATATAAATTTTCGAGTTTTTGCGAAAATACGTATATATAAATTTTCGAGTTTTTGCGAAAATACGTCTATATAAATTTTCAAGTTTTTGCGAAAATATGTGTATAAAAAGTTCGAATTTTTGCAAAAATACGTATAAATAAATTTTCGAGTTTTTGCAAAAAAAGTATATCTAAATTTTCGAGTTTTTAAGAAAATACGTATATATAAATTTTCGAGTTTTTGCGAAAATGCGCATGTATAAAATTTCGAGTTTTTGCGAAAATATGTATGAATAAATTTTCGAGTTTTTGCGAAAATGAGTATATATAAATTTTCGAGTTTTTTTCCGAAAATACGTATATATAATCTTTATCAGCAGAGCTGTTTCGTATCTAATCTCCGGCATCAACAGCATTATCGCCATCACCAGCAACAGCGTCCTCTTCCCGTCATCGCTTCAACCTAACAACAGCCTCCAGTGATCATAATCTGGCCTTTTCAAGAGGACCGTCGGAATTCGGTCCTGAAGCCGTCCAGCAACATATGAGGCAATAACTACATGCAATATGCAAGGGGGCTTTCACTCCACAATCAACATCATAGGAGCCTGTGAAAATTCCCCCTCTCTCTCTCTCTCTCTCTCTCTCTCTCTCTCTCTCTCTCTCTCTCTCTCTCTCTCTCTCTCTCTCCGGCAACAACAATGCAAGGCAATGCAGTAGGCTATTGAACAAGCCGAGCCGAAGTCCAAAGAGAACCACCACCCATCCAACGGCTCGACTTATCGCCCATAAATAAGCTGATGGGCAAGCAACGTGGCGTGATCGCGCCCGTAAAAAGATTCTCCAAAATTAGACGCCTCTATTGATTGGCCCGATATCCTTTATCGACCAATGGGCAGCGTCCACCGAGGCGATTTATCAACCTATGACGTCGATCCCCTCCCAGCCTCCAAGGTGGTGAGGCCTGGGGATAGGGGGATATGGTGTCCGTGGATAGTGGATGGCGGGGAGGGGTTTCCTGGGGTAGGGGTATGGAACGGGAATATTGGGACAAGGATACCGGATAGGAAATAACGGATGGTGAGTGTTTTCCGGAAGGGGAAGGAGGAGTTATGAAGCAATGGATAGTGACAACGGATAGTGGAAGGCGTGGATAGGCCTTTAGGGAGTTTGAGGGTATGGAGAAGAGAAACTCCCAGAGGTAGTTGAGGGCATGGAATAAAAGATGGGGTGTCAAAGGATAGTGGATGAGGAATAGGGGCTTCCAACGTGAGGGAGACCAGGGGATAGGGGTGGGATGGGAGTACCACAGGGTAGTAAATGGATAGTAGAGGATGCCGGAGAGGGTCTCCGGGGGGTGGGGGTATGGAAAACGGGATGGCGGAGATGGTAGTAAAGCATCATTCCGTTGTTTTCGTGGTCTTTATGACAGCATCCGCAGAAGCCCATAAAATCGGCCGGGATGATGTCATGGCCGCCCCTCAAGCCCGTCATTATAATCACAATGCAGCGGAGCCCGTCCCGAACCCACGACGCTGCTGAGACCCTCCGAGGAATAATGAGGAATAAAGCGAGAAGGAGGATGATTCGGAGGAGGGAATAGGCGAGGAAGAAGAACGGAAGAAGAATATTTGAGAAAGGGGATCAGAAAGGGAGATGAGGGTTATGAGAAGAGAGGAAGAAAAGCATCACATGAGGAAATGAGAATATAAGAATAAAATTATAGAACGGAGGAAGGGGGAAGGAAAAGAGCAATAAACAAAAATTAATAAGACTGGGTCGTAAAAAGGACAGGGTTCTGTCAGAGAATGAGGGAAGAAGGGAAAAAGCAGCAATACCCTTAGATGAAGATTAAGGAGAATAAAGAGGTGAGGAGGACGAAAAACATGGAATACACGAGGAAGAGGGAAACTGGGTGAAGGGAAATATGGGTAACGAGGTAAACAAAAAATAACCCAGAAAGAGGGAGAGGAGGAAAGAGAGGAATGCGTAAATTAATGAGACTGGGAAAAGAAAAGATAAAACAAATGAAAAAGAAATATGAGGGAGAACGTCAGAGGCTGAGGCTGAAGGAGAAACATAATTAATGAGGAACCATTATAGAGGATGACAGGGCAAAGAGAAAAGAAAAAGAACGAGAAGAAATGGGAGAAAAGTAAAACTGACTAAAGAAAACTTAGATGAGGAGTACGGAAAATAAGTGCGTGATGAGAAACAGACGATAAATTGGCAGGGGAAACGAACGGAAAAAACTCACGAAACGAAAAGGAGAGAGAGAGAGAGAGAGAGAGAGATAGGAGGATGAAAGTATATGGCGGAAACTAAAATGTACAAAGAAGTCTTAACATAAAAGTAAATAGATAAATAAAAGAAAAATGTTGGATAATATATAATATACAATACGAGCTGCTGTACAGCAAACTCATTGCAAACACAAGACCCAACTTGTATGCAGCGAACAGACAAAGAGAAAATGCAATATGCTTTTAAAAAAAAAGAAAAATAAGAACGCGAACCTTGGAATAAGAGACCAAAAGAAAGGCCCACTTAAAATGCAGCTGTTACCCTTTCCAGCACAATCTGTTATCTATCTTCCATATCTTATCGAATCATCTCGGAGAGCTGTAGCGGTACACACCAAAACTGGCCGGTATTTGCAGGAGAATCTGTCAAGGCGAATTTCCAACATAAACGCTGAGCGAAATTATGTGGTCATGAAGCTGCATAAGACTAGCGAGCAGCATAGTAATGCGATGCTTAAGAAATAGGCGCCAATATCTTTTTTTTTTTTAAAGCAAAGGTCACTAGGGCAGCCAACTACATGCCCAACTCTTGCCCAGGACCGAAAAAGAGGGAAGGAAGTACAGTGGGTTTTGGCACCGAATGAGCAGATAGGTATGTCTCTTTAAAGATGAGAAAAGATAAAGATTAAAATGCAATCAATCCGCATCACTGATATGCATAGCATCCAGTGTGACTGACTGACTGAAATGCAACATTTAAAAGTCAATGTATATTTAAATAAAAACAATAAAAACAGAGTAGTTGTTAGGAGATATTCAAGAGAGTTACGTCAATGAAGACAAAGGAATAGGTAAACAAAGTGATAGCTGAGGAAGATTAACAAGGGAAAATAAAAAGTTAACTGACTTTAGATTTTAAAGGAAAGGAAAAATGAATCAAAGAAAATGTGGAAAAAGGGAGAAGTTGAAGGAATCGTAAAAAGTCATTTATAAAGAAAAGGAAGAAAAACTGAGAAAGATAAACAAGATAAATAGTTAAAAGGGGGGAAGATGCATGACAATAAAACCTGGGAAACTTAAGGGAAAGTGACTGGATCAAGGAGAGGGCTAGGGAAAGAGGAAGGTCAAACAAGACGACCTGTCAGGAAAAGGTCACGCAAAGGGAGTCGATCTGAGAATTGATGGGTCACAGTAGTCGTGTCCATTGTCGCCCACGACTTTCTGTAACCGCCACAGGTCTCGTTGCTAGATTAATTGGGCATTGTGCCAGCACGGACTCATGCCCGTAAGGGCACCCTATCACCTATATATGGATGATGAAATTCCTTTGATCATGAAGGTCACCGCGAAAAAAACAAAATGAGGGAAATCATTACTAACAAGGTGCATATATATATATATATATATATATATATATATATATATATATATATATATATATATATATATATATACTAACATATATGTTACGAGTCAAACTGTTGAAATCAGTCATTTCGTGTAAATGACTGAGGAAATTTCAGGCAGTGTAGGAAAATGCATGGGGACATTTGATCCCCCAGACTAGTACTAAACACGGCAAACAGTGAGTCACATACACTGTTTCGCCGGGTTAATGCTAGTCCCTAGGGTCAAATATGTTTCATCAGTACTAGCTCCTGGGGGGATCCAAATGTCCCTAAGTGCATTTCGCTATCTGCCTGAAATTTCAGTCATTTCACAAAATGTATTTCCACAATTTATTCTTATTTACAAATATACATACACATATTATATATATATATATATATACATTTATATATAAATATATATATATATATATATATATATATATATATATATATATATATATATATATATATGTATATATATATATATATATATATATAGGACAAGGGCAGAGGAAGACGTCCACATAATAACATGCACCTTTATTTGTGCTTGACGTTTCAAGACATCTGTCTCATTATCAAAAGCTGGAATAAGTAAATATAAATATAAATCAGACTCATACTTAAAATTACAATCAAAATATAAAAAAAGAAAAAGTTATACAAAAGAAAACAAAGATTAAGAAGACCGTTGCGTTTGTGCGGAGTATAAAAATGGTGACATAAACAAAATTCCAGGCCAGGGTAAACTCACGTCAGGTACACTAGTCCCGACGGAAACGGTAACTTTTTCAATAATACATACATAGGTAACAACCATTACTCCTCGCCTAAGGCTTTAGTACCGTAACCTAAAAGCTACTTTTCCAGATTATACTAATGTCCATTTCAAAAGACAAGCGACAGACTTCCATCTTGACATAACAAGCATTATCCATCATGTGAGTCCCTATGACCATTCGAAATGGCAATGCAGAAACCAGCACATATATATTAAAATATTTCCAGATTACAAGTTACTACCCAGATGAATTCTACAGGAGAGGACACGAAGTGTGGTAAATGATGAGATACTGATTACGCTGTAGTTTCCACTGTATTAGAGGGAGTAAGAGTCTGGTGTTATTTTATTGTTATTGAAAATGAGCAAGCATTTACATAGAAAATGTCTGAAAGAATACTAACTTTTAAAGGAAACGTTCATATAATGCAGTATAAATTCTCGAAACAAACCACGTGGACTCTTTGGTAGTGTTTCATAAAAAAAATACCTTGAACCACTGATACCCTCATCGATCTGAGAAAGCTATACTTTATGCTTTAAGAGGCTTCAAGCAGTATTACTTGGCATATACTACTAAGCAATCTTTAACTGACCGCCGCCTTCGATCGGAATAAAATATAAAGAAAAATTATACATTGTAACCAGAGAATTATAAATTTCAATCTTGCATTGAGTAATTGCATATATATATATACCTGTATATATATATATATATATATATATATATATATATATATGATGATGATGTGTGTGTGTGTGTGTGTGTGTGTGTCTTCGCACACGCTTGTATTACCGTTGGTATCGAAGCCTTTTCCAGGTCTTTCGAAAAGAAAAAGCTTAATGAATACAACCCTACGGATAGTTCACTCCACATTTCACTGTGTACAGCTTTACCGACGAATACCGCATAAATCAGTTTGTTTTAAAACAAGTTAGGACAGAGACTATCTTCGATAGCTTTAAGTATGTGAATTTGCCTAAAATATGAACTTTGCAAACAACAAGTCCACACTGAAAAGAAATCGGTGCTTATCAGGTCCTAGAAGAAAGAGTAACATCATCTGCTGTAGTTTTCAGAAAATACAGGAACTAAATAAAGGATTCCTATACCTAATGACAAGATCCACAAACATCTTTTCAAGTGCCTTCAAATGTTTGTCGAAAAATATGATTTAATGAAGATATTACTGACACAGAAATTTTTTAGCTAGAAGTTACATTAAAGGAACTAACGCGAAAACTCAAAACATTGACAGAGGTAATGAAGATTCCAAAGCATCAAGAGATGCATAATTGCCTGGTGTACATGTTCAATATCTCAAAATAATTCTAGAAGTGAGCAGTAAATTAACCGGTGCTCTTAATGACTGAAAAAGTGAAACTCATGATCAATATTACATGTGCCAACAATTTTCTTAACAAACCAAATATTGTTTAAGTTTTACCTCTCTTCCAGAGTTTCATAACATAATCTTTTCTAGCATAGGTTTTACAGTGTGTGCAAGTAATATAAAGATTGAATAAGTCCCTAACTGAAACTATTGGCTTTTTAAAGTATTTTATGTTACCTGTCAATCAAGAGAATAGAATACAGGATTTAGGACAAAGGCCAAGTGCTGGGACCTAAGAGGTCGTTCTGCACTGAAAGGAAAATTAAGAATGAAAGGTTTGAAAGGACAACAACAGGAAAACCTCACTTGATTTTTATGAATTAATTGTTAGAGGGTGGAAAGTGAGATGAAAAGAAAAGATATGAACAGGCAAAGTAAAACGAATGAAAGGGGTTGCAGCCAGGGGCCAAGGAACGCTGCAAAGATCTTCAAGTAATTGCCTACCTATCAATCAAGTATAACCTATCGCTCCATGTTGCAACAAATTTGAGAGCCCTCTGTTCCATAGAATTGTCAAAACTCAGTTGACGACTCACAGCGAAATATCAACAAGAGCGTGCCACTACTTCTTGAAGATTTTCTCTCTGAAGAAGTGTCGAACAGCTTTTAAGACGCATGCGTACGTATCTTAATAATAATTTTTGGGTTGCTATTAATATCTTTAGCCTTATTATTAATGTTGACTGCATATTTTTTTATTGATCATAGTTTCAAAATATTTTTTTGGAATAATTTTAATATTATCATAATCAATTTATTATCATAATAATTTATTATCATAATTCTAATATTATCATAATTAATTAATTATCATAATAAAGTTATTTTCGTTTTTGATATCACCAGGTAACTTTTAATTGGAAGACGGGCTCCTAAAAATTTGAAATTTGCATTAGGGATAACAAAGGATTGCACCATATACGATGAAGAAGATTTTAGCACCCGACAATTCTTCTTAATCACTTCATCTTACAAATTCAAGATTGATCAAGACCTGAGTGTGATTACAACCTTCTTAATCACTCCATCTTACAAATTCAAGATTGATCAAGACTTGGGTGCGATTGCAATCTATTTAAAGTAAATGGATATAACTCCCTTCATATCATTCTTTCATCTTTCCTCCTGAACCCGTTCGCTTTCTCTGCCTGGCGCCTTTCAACACTGATAAATCGCATGATAAATAATCTCCTTAAATAACACGTAAGATTCATTGCTGGCATCAGCATCCTGATTAGCGGTGATGAAGCTGATCTCGAGATTATTCTTCGTCGGATTAATCTCAAGCAGGTGGATGATGAAGTGACTAATGAAGCAAGTCGCAAACCAGGGCGACGGCCCGCCTCACCAGCTTACTCGCAAAACCGCTCGCTCGCTCGCTCGCTCCTCCCAGACCGACGAATGCTGTTTACAGGGTGCGTTCTCTCCCACGATTTCCGTCCGATAAATGTTGTTTACAGGTTGCGATCGCTCCCACGAAACGCCAAATTTCTAACAGAAACCTTGTAGGGAAAAAAAAAACAAATAAAGGTTCCATTCGCACCATAAAAGCGATTGTTACGGACGAAGACGTTCTATTAAGACACAAAGCTTCTTCATTTCACTTCGCATTCCATACATATGACTGCATATGCGGGACATCGTGTCGTACAGCATAACTATAGCTTAAAACGGCATTCCATGCATCAGTAGAGCGTTGGGTCAATTTGCAGTGTTTTTCGAGAGAGAGAGAGAGAGAGAGAGAGAGTGAGATCTGAATACAATGTAGATATTTGCCTGCTAAATGGTCCGAGGTCGGACAGTTAAGTCTTGTTTTAGCTGGAATGTCAAGAATGACCAAATTAAAAAGCATGGTGTAACAGCCGTTGTCCTACTCTCGGAGTCCTTCGGACTGAGTAAAAGTATCAAATTATTTGACAGAAATATCCTAAAATAATGCGCAGTGGCATCGTTACAGCACCAGGATGCGATATTAGTAAGCGTCGGTATGAAGGCAGAAACTAAATAGCAAATGATTTCACTCGCGAAGGGTTTCTGCTGTTGTTATTTTGTTGTTTCTATATTATTATATTGCGTGATTTATTTTCATTGTTATTTTGTTTGAAGTAGTTACACCTGGAAATAAGAAGCATGAGAAATACAGAAGGGGTAAAGAACACGAAAATGCTTATATCAATTAATGCAGCCCTGCGCTAAGGGACGGGTTGAAAAATTCTTATATATCACTATCACTCTCTCCTGACTTGATGAAAAATGGATCATGTCGGCATTTTTATATGAATTACATTATGACTATATATATATATATATATATATATATATATAATATATATATATACAGATATAATATATATACATATATATATATATATATATATATATATATATATTATATATATATATATTCGTCCATCTTTGACAAAGTGTCGAATAAGCATTTTTTAAATTTTTTGTGTTATCTGCATCGACGGTGATTTTATCATTGAATTCTTGTTGCAGGAAAGTATCAAATCTGTCTCTCTCACCATCTAGGATGTATGGTGAGAGAGCCACACTTTGTACTTAGTTGAAAAAGGAAGTAAATAATAAAATCACTGTCGATGTAGAGAACTCGAAAAAATAAAAAATTTGCCAGCTACTTGCCACTAAAAAACTGGACTGTATATACAAACCTACAAAGCATTTTACGAAACAGCGGGTGGCTGCAAGCCAGTTGCCCGCATTTTCATCCTTTAAATGTTGAAACCAGGATGAATCCTTGGGGAAACTTTCCCAATTTCGGCCGATTCATATACCTATACAGATGGCTCATCGGGTCAATCAACTCACAACTGACAGCCACAATGTGGTAGTAAGCTTACCTGGCCAATGCTCCCCAAGTGCTAGTGGGTTGGGATATTAATGTGCCGTGTCAAAAGGCAGAGAAAAGTCTTGAGGAAGTTGTGGATCCCTTTGTGGCAGGAATATTTCCCTAACTGGCCTGTTTTTATGCATGAATTCGAGAGCAATCACCCTTTCCGCTCTTGTAGGATGCAAGGAAGTATTCATTTCTATAACTGCAGATTAAGCCCCTTCTTTGTAGCAAAAGAGAAACATAGCAAAAAATGGATATGTATGGATAAAAATTAAGTAATCATATAAAGATAAACAAACCAACAAAGTAAACAAATGTATGTAAACAGCAGTAAACGATTTACAGGAGTTAAAAAAGTTAAGTATATCTTAGTTTAACCAGACCACTGAGCTGATTAACGAAATATAAGGAGCTGGCCCGGAAAAGATTAGACTTATTTTACGTCGCTAAACCAATTAGATTACCTAGCAGCTTGGGACCTACAACATTATTGTGAAGTCGAACCACATTATACCGAGAAATGTAAGGAGTTAAAAGTAGCAATACTGCCTCAAACATTTATGAGCAGTAACACCAACAATGCTGCCAGGAAAACCGTTCTACAACTTTCAAGTATTATACTATGCAATATACAACGCGTATTCATATATTTATTGTGCTTGTGAGGGTATGCACAGCTATTCCACAGGCAGTGAACCCCACGTTTACAGAATCTTAAACAAAAAATGCAAAACATGATGAAATTGATTAATTATAATCACAATACGACTGACAAGACAAGTACTCTAATGGAGAATTAAGCACCTCTAGTACTGGGTAGAGGCACATCATGGCACTAATTCAAGTTGTGAAGTCACAATAGGCAGCAGTGGAAGTTCATTACTGAAATATATCTTGCAATGACTACCTAAAAATAATTACTTTATATATATACATATATATATAAATGTATATATGTATAATGTATATATAAATATATATATACATATAAATGTATATATATACCTATATATATACACACACATATATATATATACTTTTTATGACTAAGTGGTAAAGGTTAACTCATTCCGAAATATCGGATGCGGGTTCGAATCTTGTCACGGGCATCAGTTTCTTCCTTGGGATCTTAAGCTTTGTAGTGACAAGCGTATCCAAAAAAATGTAAAAAAATCGAGAAGTTAACAGCTCGGTCTGACTATCACAAATGCATATATAAGGTTAAAGAATTCTAGTTTTTTCAACAAATCTCTCTGGGAAAATGGAAAGAGGTTGATAGCCTTGCGCATTTCTTCATTACCCTAGCAGAAGCTGGTACTCATTTGCAACTGGGTAGACTTGTAAGCGGTAGTCCGGGAGTAAAATCGGTCCCATGAGGCCTGAGTATGGTACCATTCAGACAGAGCAATCAATTGCAATTGCGTTATCCACAGCTCACTGGGAGGATAAGGCAGCGTTCCAGTGTTATCTTCATGACTTGAACGAAGTTGGAACTCCAAGCCAAAGGAGAACATGTCACTAGCAATATATAATATAATATAATATAATATATATATATATGTATGTATGTTTTGTATAGACATATATATATACATATATATATATACATATATATATATATATATATATATATATATATATATATATAATATATATAATTAATAATATGTTACACACATAAACAGCTTTCCAGTACAATAAACTTAGGTAATGCTGTACAGCACTTAAAAGTGTTATTACATCCCTTACTTCTAAGCGCATAATAATAATAATAATAATAATAATAATAATAATAATAATAATAATAATAATAATAATAATAATAATCAATTCTGATTTATCTACATTGAGGCCTTAATTTTTACTCTACTTCCCTAAGAGAGCAGAAAATAAACAGCAAGGGAACTCAAGCAATGGAAAACCAATTCCTACATTAATTCAAGTTGCTTCCTTCCCCATTATGAATTCCTACAACCACAGTTCATACTACCACTACAGCAACGAACATACTTCCCAAAGGAACACTGAGATTATACCTAAGTCGACATTCGTGGAAAGTCTTCAAAGATTGTATCTGTATAATTATATACAATAAACACCACAACGGAAACTTTCCAAAACATTTGCAAACCAAAGCCACTACCTTATCACTACGATCAACAGACTACGCTTTCGCAAAGAAGAAGAAGAAGAAGAAGAAGAAGAAGAAGAAGAAGAAGAAGAAGAAGAAGAAATCACCACCGATGCCAACAACATCAACCCGATAAAAGATGAACGGCAAGAAGCCACTGAAACCTTCCGCAATTTATCTTTCCTTCCCCTCCCCCACCCTTCCCCGTCCATTCCTCCTCTCCCACCCCCTGGGCCCGTCCTCACAACCGCTAACACCCACACTCCCATCACGCCCATCGGCCCCCATCCACCAGCGCCCCTCTTGTGTGATCAGCTTATTACAGGCCCCATCATTAATATCATGCTCAAGACTTACCGATTCGACATCTCATTAAGGCCACCAGACAAAGGGATTAAAAGTATTACAGTAATAAATCGATCCCCCAAACATTCCTCCTCCGGGAGCGTTGGAGGACTCACGCTGAACGGAGAGGTGGGCATGGTGGTGGAAAGCTTGTATGCCTGCCGGCATGCATGCATACACATACATGGAATTCACATACACACATGTATACATATAATATATATCTATATGCATATATAATATTAACAACACAATCTCATGTAAAAACTGGATGGTATCTAGCGGAGATGTGTATTCAGGAAAAGTTGCAAGCTTTCTAGGACTGATAGTCCTCATCGTCTGATATCCAGACACCACCACTTTAAATGAGGCTCTGTTGAATTATATTAATGCATAGAACAATTGTGTAAGTATTAAAGTTCATATATATATAATATATATATATATATATATATATATATATATATATATATATATATATATATATATATATATATATATATATATATATATACACACACACATACATGGATACATGGACTAACACACACACATATACATATATATATATATATATATATATATATATATATATATATATATATATATATAATATATATACATGTATATAATTATATATATAAAGAATTATATATAGTAGAATTTTGATTGCAAAATTAAAGCTCATGACAGATAGACTGACGGAGGAAGAAAGTTGAAAGTTGTGGTTTAGACTAGGAACAGTGGCAGCCAATGCGTAGGATGCTGAGAATGCACGGTAAAGCAGATAAATAATTACGGGCTGTTAAAGTTTTTATTTGGTGGAAGCGAATCATTTTAACTTACGAAGTAGGGGAGAGTGACTAGTTTGGTATAAAGGTAGGTGAAAGAAAAGGGAGTTTTATGTCTTCGTGGCTGTTCAATATCTTTATGGGTGGTATGATGCAAAAGGTCGGAGGAAGAACAGCGGATGTAAGTGCAACATTGCAGATAGGAAAATGAGCTGTGACTGGAGTGTGGACTTGTTGATAATTGTTGATACAGTGCTCATTTGGTTTAGTGATGCTGGAAATTTGGAAATGGTTGAATCTTATAAGAATGTGGAAGTCATTACAACAAATACTGGTAATACGAGAAAAGAGGCAAACCACACAAAGAAAGGTACAAGAGTGTATCTGGATGTTGAATGTGAATGAAAGGAAAAGATTGAGGCTATTGAGATGAACTGTTTGCACAGTATAGGCGGCGCAAGAAGAACTGTTATGGAAAGAAATGTGATGATACACAGAAATGGTAAAAAAGGTTAAGCAAGGGGCGAAAAGGATGAAGGTCAGGTAGTTGGAAATGGTTCAGTCACCTGGGGAGAATGAAAGGAGAGAGACTGGTGAAGAGTGTATAATCTAAAGGGGAAGAAGGAGGAAAGACACAGAGGTTTGGACAGACGGGGTGAAAGAGGTATTAGAATATAAAATTTAGGTCCAAGGGCCAAGCGCTGGGACTTATGAGGTCATTCGGCGCTGAAACGGAAACTGCCAGTAGAAAGGCTTGAAAGGTGTGACAGGAGAAAAACCTCGCAGCTGCACTATGAATCGGTTGTTAGGAGAGGGTGAAAAGTAGGACGGAAGAAAGAGAATATGGACAGAGTACAGTAAAGTAATGAAGGTTGCAGCTGGGGGGACAGAGGGACCGCTACAAAGGCCTTAAGTAATGCCCTACAGTGCACTGCATGAGGTGCACTGACGGCACTAACCCCTACGGGAGAAAGTGTGGGAAAGAACTGTAAGCATGAGTGACAGAAACGGCTGAATGGCACAGGGTGTGCAGGGGGTTTGACACTGCTGATGGTGGGCCTTCTGTGCAGGTGTATGAAATGGCTAACGATGCGGAAATTCTACTGAACAGGGTTTCATTCTGAATTCAGTACCTCAAAAATAATGTGACATTGACTGATGGGTGGCAGCAGGAGGAAAATGAATGCATGTGACAATTAACTCAGCCAAAAAGACTAGCTTAGACATTTGTTTGCATACCCCTTCTGCCCTTTTTTACACACACACACACACACACACACATACACATATATATATATATATATATAATATATATATAATATATATATATATATATATATATATATATATATATATATATATATATTATATATATATATACATACATAATAAACTTTATAATACGTACGTATCAATGGAAGTGTCTATAAATGAATGGCATGTAAAATCTCTCTCTCTCTCTCTCCACTCCAATTTCCTTCCAGTTTGGGGAATGTCCCCATATTCCTCCTGGCCAATTAATGAATACCTCGAGAGATATAATCTTTCCGAGGATCTAACAGTCTTTGACGGTTATCAGAAACGTCACTTAACGAACTCCCTTTCTCTCCCTCATAACCTCAACAGACACCAGAAGTCCCTTTATTTACCAAAATGTGCAATCAGGTAAATGGAAAGGAATGTACGCGAGTACTTGTTCTCTCGTTGGTGAGTGTTCTGTACACCACATTACTGCTATACTAAGAGGCTCGCAATTTCCAGTAGTCTGATGCTCATAAATTTCAATAATCTGCGGCTCTCAATTTTGAATAATCTATGGCTCTCAAATTTCAATAATTGGTAGCTCACAGATTTTCATTATAAATGGCTCTCCGATTTGAATAATTTGTGGCTCTGAGATTTCAATACTCAGTGGCTCATAAACCTGAATAAACTGTGGCTCTCAAACCTTAATCATTTGTATCCAAAAAACTGAATATGTGGTTCCCAGATTTTAATAATCTTTGGTTCATAGATTTCAATAATTTGCGACTCATACGTAAAGTTAAATATGTTCTTTTCAAATTTCAATAAGTTGTGGCTCACAGATTTAATACTCTGATTCTCCTGATACACAAAATACGTGGCTTATAGGTCTGAATAATCTGTTGGTCTCAAATTTGAATAATCTATGGCTCTCACATTCAGATACAAATAGCTCTAAACTTTTATAGAATAGACCAGAATACAGAATTTAGGCTAAAGACAAAGCGCTGGGACCTACGAGGGCATTCAGCGCTGAAAATGAAATTAAAAGGTTTGAAAGTTGTAACAGAAGGAGAAAACCTCACGGATTGCACTATAAGATCAATTGTTGGAGGGTGGAAGTAAGATGGGAAGAAAAGAGGAATATGAAGGAGGCAAAATAAAGGAATGAAAGTGGTTGCATTTATAAGGCCGAAGGGACACTGCAAAGAACCTTAAGTAATGTCTACAGTGCACCATGAGGTTGCACTGACGGAAATAACACCCCCCAGGAGGTAAAATTTTATAAGTTTAGCTAAATTAAAATGACATCATTTAAATACCAAGCGCTGTCCTATTCTGAAGGAATGTAAACAGAATACGCGTTTTTACCTACACAAATCAGAATTTATAGAATTTATAGACAGGCAAATGTAGACATACACACATATACACTGTCAGAATGAAGTGCGTATTCATATCTTTAGACTACTTTCATAGCTTTTCCGAGTCGCCTGTCATAAAATGTTTAACGTTTTGAAGGGATATACAAGTGTATAGGCTTGTCGTCATACAAACTACACCCCAGAATGTTTTCTAAAAAAATTACAAGTGGGGCCTATCATGAGTTTGTCCTGTAGGGTGCATGCAAAGAAAAAG
>NC_089796.1:15024301-15071801 GCF_040412425.1 Macrobrachium rosenbergii | reverse complement strand
CTGGCACTATATCATTAACATTTTCGATATATGCTGATGTGAATTTCTTCCTACATTACATTAATGCTCTACAAATTAAAACGCTATCCTCTTCAGCTATTACTTCTTTCTCATGGAACCCAAAGATCTTACACCCTCAAGGTAATTATAATTTTCTACTTTTCCCTATTGCCCCATCTGCAATTTATGTATTCAAGATTTACATGGTTTTGCTTTCTTGAAGAGTAGCAAGACTTTTGATCAAGACTGTTCCAGTTTTATTTTTGGGGGAAATTGCAAGAGAGGCACCTCTAGTTCTTATCTTCATTTGTACAATTCTAAACTCTCGCAGTTAGTCTTCTTGTAAACATGGACCATTTAAGCCTGTTTTAAGCAAAGGTAAAATACTGCATCTTAAAGCTTTGTACCTAATACTTAGCTGCTACTGCACTGTCTACATATAGGAAACTCTTATCTACCAAAAATCCGGCACTCAGTTCCACATCATCCAGGATATTGTTACTCTTTTTCTTACTGCCATTTCAATGCACTTCCATGTTCCAGTATGTCCCTTACGGTAATGAATCTGGCTCAACTCCAACTTTATCAATAAAGTTCCTCACATCTATTTATTACCAACATGACTTGGTTATCATCTTTGAAGAGCATTTTTTGTTTTAAATTTGTCAAGGTTCTCTGAAAGTTTATCTAGTTATTTGAACTACAATTCTGTTTGGGGCCATTATACATACTCTAGGCATACATTTCTAGCTTTTAAAATCATCCACTTTATAACAGTGACTGTTGTTGTAGGCATATCTGCTCCCTTATCCATTCCTGGTGGTATTCCTCATGGTTCCCATTTACTTCTTCATTGTAAGTGAACAGACATCTCTTTAATCTCTCACATAATCTGCTGAAACACTGGTTCTAAATTTCTTTTACATTTATTAACCCACATTCATAGGGAGCCCGTAACTGGTAGTGTCTCAGTTTTCTATTTATTTCCCTCTCCTCTTCTATGTATTCTACATAATACCATGAATCAATGATCTACCAGTTTTGCAATGTTCCTCAACCGAAATTATTCAATGCCTTGTTATACAAGGCATTGAAGGCAACAATTTTTATCAAGTTGTTGTTCCAAAGAGTATATGAATCCTGTGTTGGTCTTAGCTGGCCTGGTCATCAACCTGAAAGTATTAAGCTGGGATACAAAGGACCTCATTTAAAATACAACTGACAGAGCTAGCTGTTCAATTAGTAAAAGCAAAAGTCAGCTGTCCATCAGAACTACCATACCCCTAACATGTCATACTGATCGCCATCACTGACCAAGAGAACAAAAATCTTCTGTATGGGCAATGCTGGATTTTTTAAGAGGTGGCATTATGACTATAAAATCTAGATTTTTATATCTAAGAAAAATCAAATTAGAGTGAATGTGGGATTTGTTCCTGAGAGAAACAATTCTTCTATATGGACCTTAATCCTAAGGCAGGAGGACTTGTCTAAGAACATGAATAGTGTTGATCATTTACCCAGGAAAGTCAGCTTTCACTTCTGAGAGCAGGGGAAGGATGGTTCCTGTAACCTGTACAGCCTGGCATAGTGTGATGCCATGGCTGATAGAGCCCTATGCCAGAGTTTAGTTTGTCTGTAATCCCTCTGAAATCTTTAGAAGAACTATGATTGCCCGTATGAGACAGGAAGACCAGCTCAAAAGATAAGTATATTATCACAAATGGTCAAGCACCCACCTAGCCCTTCCTTAAAACAACAATGTCAAGAGACAGTAAACATCACTGAGTAACTATCCTGCATCTGACCCATCTAGCATAAATAAAGGCTTTAGCTGCTGGGTGGAAGACAGGAAAGAGTACCAGTCACCTTGCACTCAACCAATCTTGCAACCATCCCAGGTCCTTAGGAGAAATTATCCAAGGACTTGTGGACAAAGTTCCTGAGGTAGATAGAGGTAAAGGTGTTCTAGCCTGTCCTGGGATTTACTAAGCGAGCTCCAAATAACTAAATAAACCAGCACTCCAAGGAAGTCATGACTCTTCCCTTCATGCTTCAAAAGAATCAGAACAGGAAGTCAGTCAGTCCTCCCCTAAAGGCCCTTGTCCCACACCAGGGACTGTGAATCATCATTCCCGTAATTGGTAACAGGCTAGCCCACGAGTCGATCCACCTGCAACACCCAGAATCACTTGCCCCAAAGTAAAAGTGCCAGAATTCTTGGCAAAAGAATGACTGCTAAAAGAAGGCTTCTTAGCCTTCTTGTAGATGTCTGCCTTCCACCTATCCAGAGATGGGGAAGCTGTACAGGAGGAAGATAATGAGGAAGAGGAAGGCAATGCACAGCAACATTTGAGCGGCCTCTTACAACAACAGGACTTTCCATCCTCTCCTAAGCTCATCAATGATGGAGCCAAGGCAGGGATCCCTAAAGGGGCAGGAGCAAGGACTACCAAAGCAGCCACAACAGGGACAACAACAACTGTGGTGCACAGTCTTGGTCAGGGAGGCAACTACCAAGGCAGTGTGGTTCACCAAGCAGGCAAGAAACTTTGGCCAAAGCCAAATATTCAAAAAAGCAGTACAAGAATGAGTCTCCTGAGATGTTCAGGTCAGCACTAACAGAGAACATAATTTGCAAATATTAGCACACACACACATTGCTGCCCCAGGCATCTTTTTGCTGATCCTCTTACAACAGGAGAATCATCATGCATAATCATTCCAAAAAGTCATGACTGTGATAAAAAATCCTCACTAATCAAAACACAAGGTAATAAGCATCAACAACAGCCATGGTGATGAGAACAAGGCATCTGTTCTGCAAAATGGCTCACGAGAAGGGGATGCTGTTAGATAAGCAAGGAGTAGGTCCCACATCCCTCACTCACCTGCTGCTAGTTAACTATATTGCCACAAAGAGTCTACAATAGGACCAGCTTTTGCTGAAGGTAATCTAAGTAAAAGATGGAGGTATGAATTCTTGTAGGCATAACAGCAAAGTTCATTCATTCCCATGAAGAATTGTTTTCAATATGATCAGGGACAATTTACTCAAATATAAAACTCAATATTTAATGAATATTCAGAAGCAATGGAAATTAAGTTTTACACTGTAATCATAAAATAGAAAAACAGAATCATAACACTAATAAGCAACTGCTCCATCATTCCATAATACTCATTCAATGTAAAACAAAGCATAACAAAAGAAGATGCAACACTGCCCATTTACAAAAACCTTACCCACACAATTACAGACACGTAATAGCAAATGATGCCCCTAAGTATTAGCAAGCACCATTAAGTAATGCTGATCAGATGAATGCCAATTCTCTCCCTGTTCATACACAAACAGTGATTGAAACATTACAGCTACCAGTAAATTGTAATTTTTCAATTTCTTGCATTATTTCTATAGCCCAGTACCCATAGCCTACACTACCATTTAAATTTAATAAAATGTTTACTTATTATAACTCCATTCAGAGAGCTTTGTTATAGCTTTGGGAATATTTTTACATTTACTATTTGACCTTGAATTTTCTAGAAATTCCCAGGATGTTCTTGTGTAAACTTACAACTCGGCCAGTTCTTGAAGTCAGATGTAACAACCAATTTCAATCCCCACCAGGCCACAGTAATGAATATGAACAGTAGAGATTTAATACAAATGTCCTTCTGAATGTTAATTTGCACAAAGGGTAAAAGGAAATTAAACACTCTCTTTAAGAATTATTTTATAAAGTACATTACATTCTGACATTACTGTACTGTAGACATATCACTTTAATATCAGCAAAAAATATAAATTCCTTTACAACTAAAAATCATTATGGTACTCTAATACATGGAATCTTCATGTAAAAACGATGAATAAATTATCTGCCTATGCTAGTACTGTAATCTACTTCTACATTTTTATTCTGCTACCAATGTCTTATGTCTCACTGTCAGAATATTCAGGACATTAGCATTGTCAATGGATGGCACTTGATGATGTTACAATAATTTTGCTTACATACAATCAAAAAATAATTTAAAGTCCAGCTTTTTTAACTGCGCTTGTAATACAGTCCTTGAATAATATATGAAAAGGCTTAAAGTAAAAAGATGAAAATACTGAAACAGATGATACACATACATCATCACTTACACACACCAATGTACAAATGAAAGGAACTAAATGAAAAGCATTATTAAATAATGCATAAAATTAAGTCACTGCATTCAATGTGGAAAATTAAAGCAAAATAAAATATATCATTCTCTTTTATTGTCGCTGTTGCTGTGCTTCTCTTCTTGCCGCATCTTGTAAGAGCTGAGTGTCTACTTCATCAACAGGTAACTGAACGTAGCGAACAACAGATCCACGAATGAAGCAGTTCTTTACAGAGAGCTGAAACACGAATTTTAGTATTAGTTTCGTGACAGCTTCTCATCCTTACATCTAAACTCATTTTTCTTATCACTATAAACCACACTATTTTCAAAACTTTTATATCATAAATTATGATGTAATTTGAAAAATTACATTTTCACAAGATTCTGAGCACTACAGAAATTCTTCTTTTGCTGCACACTGCAAAAATTTGGTTATTCCTCTTCCTCTTAATTCTTTTAAATGGAGAATTTAGTCAAAATGGATAGAATTTCCATAAGAAGCACATAACATTCCTCCACCATGACAACCCTTTGTAATCTTTCACCTGTCCCCACAGACTTCTTAACCATTGACCTTGTGGCTGGGTATCACTTACCGAGTGCCTTCCTTGGGACATGGTATGGTACTAAGGAATTCCTTGCAGCATCTTTTGGTTCTAGCTATATTACTTTATTTTAATTCTTTTTTACAAGTTAGTAGTTACCCAACTTACAGCATGAGTTAAATTGTATGATTACCACAACTGACACAGTAACTTCTAATGCCCTTCTTGTCCCAGTACAGACTGTATACTTCAGAGGTGGATAATCTTTGACAATTTTAATAGCAATACATTTTCCAAGCCCAGTAGTATATGATGGAACATAGTCAGGTCATGAAAAATGAATGGCTCTATCACTAGATGCAGAAGCTCATCCAAATAAAGTAGGATTGTGATTCTTTTTAATACTCGTTATGCTAAATAGTGTGCAGCTGATTCTGACATTATGTTGCTTGTGATGACTTGAAGCTGATATATTTCTTACAGAATATAATAAGTATACACTCACTGTTCATTTATCCTCTTAAGTATATTAGTGGACACTCATTTTGTTATCCTCCTAAGTATAAGACATATTACTTAAAAACCCTAACCAGTCCCTGAATCAATAATTGTACACTACAGCAAAATTTTTATAACAATTATGCTTCACATTTAAAAGTATTCTTACTATTAACAATATAAAGAGTCAAAGGCAACATATTACACAGAAAGCCTAAGGTAAAAATTGGACGAAATCCCAAGCTATGTGGAGCCTGGTCTAATTTACTGTTAAACTAACATTTTACTCTATATGAGCTGAGAATTAAGAACAAACCACAAGGGTTAACATGAAAGCACGTTGGGTAAACTTGATGGGTAAGTTCGTATTATGTATATGTTAATACTGTACAAACTATTTTAAGAAAACAGTTAAATGGTGGAGAGCTGAATGATCTCTTGAATTTTCAACTATTACTCTATCCTTAGAAATCAATGATAAAATAAAATTTGGTACCTGAATTTTACTTATATATAAGTCTCTGCTTGCATATTGTGTAATATAATCTTGTCAATCTATTTAGTGGTTACGTACAGGTTGCTTGGTACTATGTTGCTCAAGGATGCACCGACACAAAAATGACTGAAGTAAAGAAATATCCATGACCTACTACTGTCTCTGTCTCACCTTAAAAATGAATACAATAAAAAAAGGGGTAGAAAAGAGTTGTTCTAACAACCGAGTACTGAAATAGTGCCAAATACTTTACCATTTAGGCAAAATATTACCAAAGGAATAATCCAACAATGAGTTACATATCAACAAAAAGTTTTGGTTGCAAGTTCTAACAAATAACAAAGATCCAAGACCAATCAAGGTAGAGAATGTGCAAAAGGAGTCAGCTATACCTTGAATTCGGGATGTTGTCTTCTGATCAAAAGTTTTCATATGGAAATCCCTCAGATAGGGCTCAACATTAAGAGCTTGAAATGCAAGTTGACAAACAAACAAGACAACTTGTACTAGTTGATATGGCAATTCCAACATTTGACACAGGAAACTGTTACAAAATTGGCTGTCCTGAACTGGCTTCAAGTTGTTGTGAGTGTAGCAACTAAACCAGTGTCACTGAAGTTCAGAAAGAAAGGAACTCCTGGGGAATGAGTTACAAAGCAATCTATTTGTACCAGTTAATGAAGACCCTCCTGACTCACCCAAGAATCAAGAATTACTAGGTACACTTCCTATATATATATCTCCCATCAATAGTGTGTTTGGCCTAACCATGTCCTGTCTATTACCATAACAAAGGTACTGATAAGTAATGTAAGAAAAATGCAGCAAACAACAAAATATGCTAATATCTGAGTTGAAAAAAAGATACTTAACAAAATATAAGTAAAGCAATACAGTATCCATAATGGTTGAGTAACTGATGCTTACACACTAATATGAAATAAATACCTCACAGAGAAATCCAAATAAAGTAATATTTGGGATTTATGTACAAAAATTTGGGATTTATGTACAAAAAAGGTGTTACAATTAAGCTATATCTCATGAGGGTTACTTAAAAAAAAAAAAAAAAAAAAAAAAACTGGTTCACTAGCCTTAAGTACAAATACAACATGAACCGAGAACTAATTCACACCATGAACAAAAATATACAAATTGCCACAGAATAGGTAAAATTAATAAAAAGAAAAAAGCAGCAAGGATTAAGAATTATAACAACAGTGATGTGAAAATGAAAAAATGAAACAAAAATTCAAGCAAAAAGAGCACCTACACATACAAATCTCATACATCAGACAGTATGGGACAGGACTGCCTATATCTATGGCTAAGTCGCCCTTTTCATTGCTGCTGTACTTATTGTAACTGTAATTCAACATTCAGTCTATCAGCACTGACCAGGTGTTATTGCAGAAGTAAAAATAATAAAAATGTATTTTAGACACGACCATGTCACACTTAATATCCGGGATACTTTGCTCTGGCAAACAGTGTTGCAGCAGTACTATAACAATTTTCATGCATCAGCTAGGGGTAGTTCAGTGAGTTAACAAGATAAAGGTCTTCACACATATAACTATAACACTGTCTTCAAAACCCATCACCCCAAACTTTAGATGATTAATTTCAACTTTTCAGTAATCTTAAGACTGTAACACCTACGTTAGTGCAAGCTTTCCACACAACACTTATATCGTAGCTAACTAATATACTCAATTTAGTAAACCATACACTATCACTATCTAATTAATAGTATACATGATACAGCAACACTGTGATGTTTATTGATAAAGCATACTCTTCACAATACAACAACAAAACACCTGCAATAATGAATATAACTTCTACACAATATTTCTTACCAACATAGGAAAAACACAATTTGGTGTATTCCTCTCAACCAAAGAGCCCTGTAATTATCTATACATCTGAAAGGATACCTGATGGAAACAAAAATGCATAACTATTAAACTTAATGAAATTTAAATTAACCCCAAGTTCAAAAGAATCCTCAAGCTTCTGAACCATTATCTACTCCAGTAAAACCAAGTACAGTAATTACAATTCATAACATTAGAATGTTAATATTGTTCTACGTTATGTGATTCTAACAATAAACACTAAATAAGAAGCCAGAATGAAAGTTTAACGATCTACAAAAAAGTAAAATCCATTTATCTACATTTAAACTGCTGGAGACCTCCTCCAGCATTAAATTCTGAAATAGTCAGGTTTTCTATTTAGCATTTAAACTTTCATCACTAGAGATGATACAATTAACCAGGACACAGTACATATAAAAATGGGCTACTAAACAGTGATAAGTAAAGAAAGTGATATCCATATTGTTGACTGCTGTACTCAAGGCCTGCATGACAAATACAGTATACATGTATAACATTATCTTTTAAGAAAATTCCCCCATATGGGTACAACTTACAGAGTGCATTCTCTCCCTATGTGAACAGAAGTAAAGATTCTCTGCAGTGCCTCTTCTTCCCAACTGTATGTAAAGATTCTCTGCAGTGTCTCTTCTTCCCAACTATATGACTTTAATCCTATCTCTTTCCCTTAGTCAGTGGTCTTATTCAAATACAGTAACTTTAACCAACACTCAAAAATCATTAATCCTTAGTCGTCCCTCTAAAATACATACAAATATTATGATCATAATTCAGAACACCAAACTATCACAAATCAAAAATTTCTCATTACACTATCAAGAAATTAGCAGTCTGAATGTACCATAGTGCAACTATGAATAAAAAACCCTGTTCAGACTTAGTTTTTGCAGCAACCAAACACAAGTAAAAAAATGCAAAATACCCTGTACACAAAAATGAATGGAATAAAATTCCATCGAAACTAACATAAAACAAAACAATAGATGCAAGACTAAACTTTAAATTTATACTGTACAGGTGCTATTGGAAATCTATGTCAACACTGTAACATTATAGCAGCATGGATTACACACCAAACTTCCCAGATACTACCACTACAGAAAAAAGCTTCTATACTTTGCCAGTCTGATGTTGGATACCTTTCTCTAGGTATGCACTTTTCCTTTGGCTATGCACACCAAATAGTCTGACACATTCTCTATACTTTCCACAGCCAGTCTCAAGCTGTGACAAACTGGTTGCACTGAGTTTGGCTAAAAGAGTTTATGGTACTCATAAAAGATGACTGCTCCATAACAAATGAGTTTTAAAGCAGAAATACTCCTCATCACCCTGAGCCTTTAAATGGCTGAGGGGTAAGAAGAATCTCCACAGAAAAAAATATAAAGCACAACAAGAAACACAGACATCTGTTATGTATAGGAGGTAAGATATAAAGGAGCAGGTATAAAAATAAATGGCAGTGACAAGGTGAAATACAAATTCAGGTGGAATGGTGGTGAGAGAACACAATGGGATAAGCACAATGGTCAAAGATGTAATAGCAGAAGTGATCTGGCCCGAATAAAGTGCTGTGCAGTCATAAGGTCTGATCACTTAAAACAAAATGTTACTTTCCTCAGAATACTGATTTTAAAGTATTCCTAATAAAAGTTTTTGCAGTTCTATGTTTTCCATGATATTCAATCTTTTTGGCCATGGGGGTGGGTGAATGGATTGCTATCCCTTGGGACATATACATTTTTCCCATAAGTTACAACTGATAAAGCGTACATTGCTGTATACAATCTTCCTTTGATATACGATAATTCCTCTATAAACTCGGCCTACTCTATCCCCTATGTAATCGTCATCACCATCACTGCCATGTTTCAATCAGGTTTTTGTTTCGTTTCAAGAGTTCTGCATGAAATGAACTCTCCCCACTCTCTTGTCTTTTACACTTTCTACCTGGAAAAAAAATTAGTCCAAGTATTCATCTATGACCTTTCTATATTGTCAGGCTTGGTGGCTGTTTGTAAGGAACAATGCATTATTAGCGATTGTTTCCTTCTAATCTAGTTGTCTCTCCTGTAATTTCAATCTGCCACCTTGGCAGGTGAGGTGTTGTCGTCAGTGTTGTGTGACAGGCCAGTCAGTACCAGGCCAGCATAGAGTCAAGAAGCAATTAGTGATTAGTCAGTCTCTCAGCAGCAGAGCCTCAGGTATGGCTACCTGAGGGCTGATCGAGTAACTGGCAGGTATTAGTTAACTGGAGTGCGAGATGGATTGGCGTGTTTAGGTCGTGTGGAGTATGACCTCGTTGTGTGAGTGTAACCCCGTTGTTTGGAGCGTGACTTTGTGCAGTTCAACCTGTTTTGGATGTTAAGCTACATTTTGGGTGTTATGGTCAGTATGGTGGACTTGCTTATGCTGGATGTTCACCTCTTCACTTTGACCCCATGGTGGTCGTATATCTGTAAGACGCATTATGATTTGTGTGTGCTAAGGTTTCATTGTATTTTTGGGCTTAACGTATTCTTTGCGACAAAGTTTTCAGATACTTGTATTTGTTCGTTATGTAAAGATTATCTTTGATGGGTCATTTGTTTCATCTGTAAATTTCAGATTTGTGCCTTGAGGTCATATGTGTCATTTTTTTTTTCAACCCCTGTTTAACCTAATGTTTATGAATGTTTAATGTTTATGACTTGACATTTACTTTTTTGATGAGTCATTTGTTTCATCTGTAAATTTCAGATTTGTGCTCTGAGGTCATATTTGAAGTATTTTTCCTACTCCTGTTTAACATAATGTTAATAACTGTTTAATGTTTATGACTTCATATTTACATTTGCTGATTAAATAGTTTATTGAACTATTTTTTTTGTTTTTTTTTTGCTACTGATTCATTTGTGTAAATATTGATGAGCCTGACTCATTTGTACAATTGTATAAACGTTTGAATTTTGTAAATAAATTAGTATTAAGGTTACCACTGTGGTTTTAGTTGCTCCCTTCCTCCTTTGTCTGCCTCAATTTCTGCCAGTCATTCCAGTCCCGATATTTTTATTTTAAAGAACCTGATGAACCCAATATGGGTTCATAACAACATGTTTATGGGTCCTCCAAGTGGTCTTCATCCTACTATTTCCACACCTACTACACTTCTAGTTGACTGCTCCTCTCCCCTTGGTAAAGATCCAAAACCTATGATTCATGTCTAAGGCCTGTACATCTAGCTGCATTGGAGACAGCAGGTTTTTCCCTCAGAATAAAAGTCATGAAATAAGATTCACTTGCCACAGAAGTTTATTGTCAATACATACAAATCTTGAACTGCACCAGATACTGCACACACGGTGAGTGTTCTATAAAAATAAACTCTGGTTTGTATAACATCAACTCTTGGGAGTTTCTGTGGCCTGAAAGGGAGTGAGAAGGCCTTGATATACTAGATTATATATTTCTTGCCTTACTGGATTGTGATTTTACCACTCTCAGTTTTTAAGACCATGATCATAATTACTCAAGCCCTCTACTTTCATTTCTACTGCAATATATGCAGTAAGGATTACCAAATACCATGGGTTGCATTGCAGGCTTTATACAGTACTCCAGTATAGCTTTGCTGTAGCATCTCTATGGCCCTAAATTCAATGCCTCTTATATTTAACCTTACATTTTACCTGACTTCTCTAACTTTTTCACTCCTACTGTAAAAGTATGAGACAAATTTGGGACTTGGCTTTGTCAAGGTCAGATAATTCATCTGAAGATAACAAACTGGAGGCTTGCAGGCCACAATTACCTCCCAACTTTTTTTTGTACACCTTATAACAAATTAAATTTCAAACACAGAGTGACAAGGAATCCTTTTAGCAGACTGGCTGGGCCTCTTGAAGTTGGAGAGACATCATGCTTCCTGTCCAATTCTTTGTCTTGCTCCTATTATCACCACTCATTTATGAACCTCTCTGTTGGGCAAAGCCTATTAGTCTAGAAATGTGGGTCAAGGGTCTAGCTAAAATACTTGTTTCTCAAGTACATGAGTCACAATATACTGTATATAGGTAAGGGCAATCAGCAGCTACACAAACTATGTTGCTTCCTAGACAAGTGGATCAGTATAGGAAGACAAGTACCTTTCTAGTTAACAGAATGCAGAACAAATACTCATGCCAAGAATCCACCTGTAAGCTATTACCATGGATGACTTCCACTGCCTAATTAATCAGTATGCTGCACTACTTCCTCATCCAAAGATTGACATTCTTTTTTAACTACAGGTCTTATGCACCAGCTGCGTTGCTTTCACCCATTTCCTTTGGCCTTTGCACTTAGCTGTCCAATTCCTTTATCTTCCTCCAATATTCACTGTACTGAAAAAGAAATCTTTCAGACAAGCCTTATGAGTCTAATAATGTGACTCAATGGTCACAACAAACTAGTTAAAACCAACCTGACTCTAATGTGCTGTGAAATTTGATAACCAAGGTCCAAATACTCTATACCCACTGCAGGTACAGCCAGAAAGAAGAATTTTTGCACTAACTTTTATAATCTGCAATCAACAGGTTGAGTCGATGTGAAGCCCATTCTGGCATCAAGCAACAACTCAACCAAACTTGATTAAGCAAAGAAACTCTCTTCACTGGAAGAGACTCTCCTCTGACAATAACAACTTCAAGAATAGGGATAAAAGAGGAAAGCTAAAAATCTGTGCACTTTTCACCCTAATGGAACTGCTTTCTACATATATGAACATAAAAATGTGTGCCATGGCCATGGGTCTCAGAAGAGAGATGGATTAGAATGATAAGACAACAGGATGACAGTCTGGTCTCTTCAAGAAAGCATTCATATGAACATAAGTGAATGAATGCAGTTGCAGAACTACTATCCTGGCAAAAGCATTCCTTCTTGCCCTGTTGTACCTTATGAAGTATAAAAACACTTGGGAAGCTTGCACAGGATTGTTGGACACCATCATATCAAAGGAAATTTCCTTGAAATTGAGCAATAATCTCAAAACACCACACTGAAGAAAATTGGGTATAAGTGAGCTCCCAAGCAAGGAAACAACTCGCTTATGGATGACTTAGCTTACAAGAAACCTGATACCTTGTTGCAAGATCAGGTTATTATGTTACATAAACAGCTTTAAAAACCTGAGGGAAGCTGTGAAGGTGGCCTTCAGATTGATAAATTAAGTCACAAAGCTCTTGGGAAATGGTGAATCTAGCCCTGGAACAATTTGTTGTACAATGCACAACTCTCCACCCCCTGTAAATTCAATGCTTGTAAGTATCCTTCCTTGACAATGAGACAAGATGACAGAGTTCAGTACAGCCACCTTGATGGCAGCCACACTGATCCCTTCATGCACAAATTTTGCTTCTTTCTTCACAACAAATTCAAATGCCTGAAGTTCCAATAAAAGGTCTTCTCTAATATTTATGAATTTCATAATGCAATAAAGTGGAAGCAGACAATAACACTGCACCTAAGGAGGAAAAGTTCTTCCTTTAAATTAATTATCAATTATGGGTTAAGTTGATGAATAATGCAACCTCACCCCTCTGAAGACCACCAATTCTATAGGAATCTTTTTATTAACAATCAGATTTCTTGTTACTTGGTATAGCAGGCTCCAAGAACACAAATAAGGAATGCATGGAGATTTACAAGAACTTTAATACAGACATGACTGCTTTATTTCAACTGCTAATTTCAACTACTGTAGTTCAATCACAGTATCTGATAATGCAAACATAGTTGAGGGATAATCTGATGGGAAGTAGTTACTGTATTATTTAATCAGTCATGATGCCCATCTCCTATAGAAGAAGGAATCTTGCAGATCCCAGCTGGGTTCTTCAGTATGAAGGGTGCCACTGTGACCTTGCAATCAAAACTGCTTGGCAAATTCCATGTCTTGACTACTGAAAGGCCTTTAAGCTCCTTGTTGAAATCCAAAGGAGACTCTGTAAAGGAGGAAACACCACTCACCAGCAGCATCAACAACCAAGATTAAAAAATTAAGAGGCTGAAGAATGCATGCTCAAGTTTTTAGTCTCACCTCCCTTGTCTTTCTCATCACACAGAATAGTCACAGCATTTTACCAATGTCAATAAACCTAAATAAGAACCAACAAAATGCTATAGTGCTGATAAGAGACAATTAAAAGGTAAAATGGTCTTAAACATGCTGCAGTATTCAGCTTATATGGTTAAGTGACAAGCAGGCAATACTAAACAAGTAAACAATTACACAGTATAGTTCACATTAATATGACAAAACAATTAAAATACAAATAAAGAGAAACCAAAACCTTACTTTAATTTCTTAAAAGGACAAATGCTGTTGATAATTTCTATTTCTCCTAGATATACAAACCGGTAGCCTTTTACAGTATACAGATACCTTCAGCAACAGCTGGTCTGATCACTGAAGTTTGGTAACAAGGTTTTCAATTTTGGTAGCAGCTGGTGCATGCTTTGTTTATTTAAGAGAAATATAAACTACAGTATCTCCAAAATTTTTCATTTGTTCCTAGAGGGATACAAACCCTTGTCTTTTATATGAAGATTTACCCCTTAAGTGTGAGGAATTATCTCAAGATCATGATTGGTGATGATCTCCTTACTGGAAATAGCAGGTTCCCAGTCACGTAAGTGAGAAGGGGGAAGGATTACCCAAGTAACTTTCTGTCCAACCTGGCATGTGTGATGCCCAAGATGGAAGGGCCCTGTGTTAAAATCTGGCTTGCTGTGGCCTCAAACTCAGAAAAACAAAGGACTTGAGTTCCTCATAAGATGGGAAAAACCAACACAAAAGGTAGCTTAGCATCATGAAATCCCAGATAGTTCTATGAAAGTGGATGCAAGATTTGCCTGCAAAACTACTGCTCAAATAACCAAGTGAAGTAATGTTTCATACTTTTTACGAACTCAAACCCTTCTTGAAACCTTTTAGTCTAAGGTCCATAAAAATGTTTCATGTTAAAGTGAGATGAAACATGTACCTCACATATTGTTTCCTGCAGAACCACAAGAGAGCATCATCTTTCTATGTGAAGATATTTGCATCTACCAAATCATAAGAAAAATCGTCTTACCATGTGTGGATATTTTTCGGTATCCGTTACATTTATATCTGTCAACTTGATGTTCAGATATTGGTCTACAGAGTGCAAGGTCCCACATATGCTGCAAAGATAAGAATTAGTAAGGAAATGAGTCAATGTATATAAATGTTAGCATTTCACAGTACACTGTGCATGCATCTGATACTATCCATATATAACTCACATTCAATTGTTACCAATAAACAAAATCAAATTACATGTAATATACATAAATACTGTACTAGTTTTTTAGCAATATCAACTGTTTATGTGCAGTTAGTTTCCCAAACTAGGGGTACTACCTACAGCGTGCATTAAACACAGTAAATGGTAACAAAGGCTTTTGGCAGTATCCATTTTCACATGCTTTTATTTAACTCGACTTCTGCGTCTGTCTGTTTGTGTCAAAACTTGTAAATCAATTTTCGACCTATTCCCTTTGTCCGATGGACTTGAAATTATGCATGGTTACTCATGATCAGTAGGTTAGCAGTGGTCATACAGTGACCTCTCCCAGTATCTAAGGATTTGTATGAAACTCTTTGGATTTTTCATACCTTCTTTGACTCTACAGATTTTTCAAACCTTCTTTGGCTCGACAGGATAGCCTGTTCAATTTTGTTAGCTACAATCATAAATCAGTTACATCTTCTGTCAAAACTAAAGAGTATAAAATAAAAAATATAAAAAAAATTTTTAAATGCTTTTATTAAAATACTGTACACTAAAAAGTACAAAATAATTTTTTGAGACACCAGGATTTTCTTACAATTAATCATGTCTATAAAAATAAAAGTGTAGGTGCCAAACATGGAAGGAAATTCCACAAGAAATAAAAAAATATATTTCTTTTCTTGTAGCATTTCCTTCCATGTTTGGCACCGACGTTGATTTTTGTAGACATGACTAATTGTAAGAAAATCCTGGTGTCCTGGTGTGTCTCAAAAAATGATTTTGTACTTTTTAGTGCATTCTAATAAATGCATTTAAAAATGAAGTTTTCATAATAAAACTAATATTGTAATACTTACCTGAACACCTGAATTAGCCTGGTTACCCACCAGCCTGAACTACATCCCCGTAATGTTTACCCATTAATTGGGAAATTAACTGTCAGCATTACCAACGCTTACGGGAAAATCTTGTCAAAATGAGTTACCTGAAACACCGTTGGCAATGCTGCTGCAAGTCCCAGCCAAGCGAGGCTGGGTTCCCCAACTGCGTAATTCACCAATCAAATTGAAGTGAGGAGGAGGGTGGGAATCATTCAGGTGTTCAGGTAAGTATTACAATATTAGTTTTATTATGAAAACTTCATATTGCAATACACTCCCTGAACCCTGAATTAAGTCCGATTAACAAAATTTTAAGGAGGTGGGATCAATCTAATTTCAGCCTGACCTGCCAAACAGGAAGGCAGGTACCTCATTATTCACCTACTCTGCCTATATGCATGTATTCTCACCTGGTTAACCACTTGGCAGGAGGGATGCCTGTAGAAGGAACCTCGAAGTCAGTCTCAAGTCTCAGTACTGGTCGGGCTACCTCTCATGTGGTATTCAAACCTCCTCATGGATAGAAGTAAAACAACCTCCCGTGTGGCTAACCACAGCCTCCATGTGGCGGAGAGCAGCCCAACCTCCCATGTGGCTAATCAAAGCACTCTCATATATGGAGGGTAAGATGAACCCTCCCATGTGGCTAATCAAGCACTCATGTACAGAGGTAAGATGAACCTCTTCATGTTCTATTATGGCCTCGCATGTATGGAGGACATCGAAGTTTGGAGAAAGATCCTCTCAACCTGGCTCAGGTTTCATCGTGCTAATGTCCTGCCTGATGCTCCCCCTTATGGATCCTGATCAATGGTTCCAAATTCTAGATAGCTTGAATACCTAATTTCCCACCCCCGCCCCAACCTTATGGATTTACAAGTGTTGGCGCCACGAAAGGACCCAGCGGGTAACCCTTCTCGATGAAAATCCCTGGTCAAAGGTAGTGAGACCCGGGCACGACTTCAGGAGAAAATCGCCCGAATAAATAATTTCTCCAAGATGCGTGCATTCCTCTAATAATCGGCCCTCAGGCCCAGACAGACGACTTTCGAAGATGATGAAGAGCCTTCGGACGCTTGCTGGATAATCTCGAAGAAAAGAGAGCCTTCGTTCTTGGAGATCAAACACAGAGTCTTTAAAGAAATGAATAACGCTCTCCAGACCTTAAAGCGTTTCCGGTCGAGACAGATTGACAAAGCCCCTAACTGGACATTTCGTTTCAGATTCAGACTTTACCATGAACTCCGGTAGGTAAAGAAAAGAAAAATATTTCCCGAGAGGAGACTGTCCTGGATACCACCAGAATTTCTCAGATTCTCTTGTAGCCAGCCAGCGCAATTAAAAATAAAACTTTCTTAATTAATTGCCTTGGGCAGAGACTCTAAAGGTTTGAAGGCTGGTGATCTTAAGAAATTCAACACCACCACTAAATCCCACGAGGGGGCCCGAAGCGGAAGAATTGGGCACTCTGTTTTAAAAGATCTTAGCAGATCATGAAAAATCTTGCTGGTTGAGAGTTCCGGAAGGTGAAAGCGGAACGTACTACTCAGCATTGACCTGTACCCAGCAACTGTAGAGTAAGAGTGTCTCTTGTCTCTCCTTAAAAATAGGAGGAAGTCTGCTACTTTCACAACTGACAGGCGCAATACAATGCCCTTGTTTTCGGCACCATCCATGATCATTGCCCACCTGGCCTGTATAACTTCTGGTTGAACTCCTTAATCAAGAAAGACATTTGTCTAGCCACTGCTTTAGAGTCCGCATGGCGGGGCGCTCACTGGAAGATCTCCACACAGGTGGCTTCAGCATGCAGAGGTTCCACTGGAAGTAGTGGAAGTGCAGCTGTTTGAGTAAATCTCTCTCATATCTGGGAGGAATATCACAACTTCCGTCAACAGGTCCAGGAGGTCTGGAAACCAAGGTCTCTGGGGCCAGAATGGGCAAACCAAGGTCTCTGGGGCCAGAATGGGCAAACCAAGGTCTCAGGGGCCAGAATGTTCATTTAATTATCTGAGTTTTGCTAGGACTTCCTGTATCATCCCGAAGGAGGAAATGCATAAATTTGTAAGTTGTCCCATGAGTGCAACATTGCATCTGTTCCGCAGGACATGGGATCCACTACTGGGGAAAAGTAAACTGGAAGGCGATGGTTCATCCTGGTGGCAAATAGGTCTACCGTCACTGGCCATCTCTTGAGCAGCAGTTGCATCTCGTCTTGCACTAATGTCCATTCCCCTCCGAGAACTTCCTGTGACCGACTCAGAGCATCCACCAAGACATTGAGCTTTCCCAACACAAATGGCGAAAACTGTGTGTTCTTTGCACCAGGAGAACTCTCTGTGCTTCATCGTTCAACACCTGTGATCTTGTTCCCCTCCTTTTGAATCACGATACTGCTGTAGCGTTGTCGCAGAATGCTACAATCTTGTTGCTTACCTGTTCTGCAAAGCAACTTAAGAGCCTCCTCGACTGCTCTTAATTCCCTGTAATTTATGGACTCCTCCCAATCCAGATCCCTCAAAGGCCCTGAGCCTGAGATTCCTCAGGTTGTACCCCAACCCTGATCTGAGGCATCTGTCTACAGATGTACATCTGGAAGGGGTCTAATCTTATGTCAATGATGTTCTTCTGACCACTGAAAATCCCTTCAAGCAAGAATGGTCAGATATTGACACATTCTCTTCTCCGAAGTTCTTCCTGAGACACACCTGCAGAGAAGCGCATCCATAAAATGAGACCCTGGAACAAGAGGATCCAGGCAAGGCTTTTCCGTAAAGCTCACGGTTGAACTTTGTTTAACAGGGATTATTTTCCGACTCACGTTCTTTTCATGAAAGTTTCCAGCGAAAATCCTGAGAAGGCCCATCAAAAGGCACCTGAATCATCATTCCAAGATGCGTCTTTACTTGAGTTGGGAAACAGAGATCTTGGAAATTGACTTCTTATGCCTAACCTCTGGCATAGGTTCAAGAAAATCCCTTGCCTGCAGAGCCTCGCCTTCCGGCGAAGCTCAGACCAGCCAGTCATCGGTATCTTCTCGTTCGGAAGCCCGACGTGCATGATGTCAGAAACAGGAGACATCACCCTCGTGAATACCTGAGGTGCTGTGGTCAGACCAAAGCAGACTTTGAATTGAAATGTTCAGCTGGACCCGAGAAACGAAGGAACTTCCAAGATTCCTGATGAATCGGAACCTGGAGATAAAGCGTCTTGAGGTCCCACTGAAAAAATCATCAATCTTCCCTCTGGACCGACCACAGCAGTGACTGGGAAGTTTCCATCTGAAACTTTCGTCGGGGTTACAAACTTATTGAGACCGAGATCTATGATAGGTCTCCAAGATCTTCCTGCTTTTTGGGGGCCACGAAGATCCAACTGCAGAACCCCAGAGAAGGGGAGGCGGGCTCTAAGGCTCCCTTCTCTAAAAGGGCTCAGATCTCTGCCGTAAGCTAACCCCTGATGGAAGAAGGGGAGTAACTGGGAAGATGCACTGGTGAGTTGGATAGCGGAGGATGAGAGGTGAAAAGGACTCTGCAACCCTTCCTTACAACCTCCACTGCAACTCTCCGTGCCCCTCCTTCCAGATGACCCAGAAGGGCAAGGCAACCTCCTACAGGTGCAGGAGAAGAAATGTCTCCTATTTCAGTAAATCCTTCTTACGACTGGAAGGTTTCGGATCAGAGACAGAACTGGAAAGCTTGGATGAAAAGCGTACTTTCTTAGGAGAACTTTCTGGAGACTTGGAGCGAGAGTGCTTTGAAGGAGAAGACATTCTAGACCCCTTCGGAGATCTGGCACTCTGAGCTGCAACCCTGATCATGGCCTGCTGTGACTCCACTGCCGAGGTAGACAACACATACTGTAGTTGACCATCGCCGAAACATCTTCCTCTCTACACAAACTGCTGCTGGCGCTAATGGAGCCCTCAGCAGTGCCCTCTTGTGAATGTCAGAAAAATGAGGAGGCAGATGGTTTAGATAATAGTCCCTCCTCTTCTTCCCGAAAAATACAGTACATCCTGCTGAAAGCCCCATTAAAACCTGTGATGTTGTCAGTAAAGTTAAGTATACCTTAGTTTGGAAGACCACTGAGCTGATTAACGGTCTCTAAAATGGCCGAAGAGTTAGACTTAAAAGTCAGGTCTGAGAACTGTTTGAGAACCCCATCAGACCAGATAGCATCTCCGACTGACTGGTTGTGGAAGGTGTCTTCCAAGACAGTGGCTTCCCTGGCGAGAAATAGATACTAGGCGGTTCGATGATGGAACCCGAGATAGAAGAGCCTCTACTGACCCATTCAGCAGCACCACCCTGACACCCTCCCTTCGAATAGGAAGGCTGAATCCTGCCCCACCTGACCCTATCAAGGATGTCAACCTATTGTCAGCCCCTCTCAAAGCCTGCACGACCCTGCCAAACCAGACTAGATTCTTTGGTGACTAAGCTACCACCGGTTTCATTGCATAAAGCGACTCAAACATAGCTTAGTTATGCTGTATCGGCTCCTCCGGAGCCTTGGACTATGGATACAGCGAGTGGATAAGTCCAACATCCATCTGTACTCAGGCTCATTGGCTGAAGGAAAACTAACCTCCAGTATCTGATCCTCCTCTTCACAGGAACAGTCTTTGTCGAATTGGTCCAACCGAGCCGAAACCGGAAATGAGACAAGCTGACCCCTAGCAAACATTGAACCTGATGATCCAGAACACGACACACCTGGATGCACAGGACGGACCCCTGACGAATCAGTCCCAAACATATTGGGCGTCACCGAAGTAGGCTGCGCAAACCCCACGTCCTCCAAAGACGATGAGGCAACACCTGGGTTGGTCACACCTGGGCGGGCAACGCCCATTCCTGAGAGCGGAGAGACCACAACACCCGCACCATGCAAACCCGGATGTAGCAGAGTCGGTGTGAGACTGGGAATCCAGAACAGAAAGGTCCCAACTTAAAGCAGAAGAGGAAGGGGTCCTGATGACCGAAATCAAACCTGAACCTACATAGAGCCGCCTTAGCCAGAAGGACAGAGAACCTGTCCGGAAAAGTTGAGAAAGGAGGAACCGAAGGAAGAAAGAAGGAAGATGCCACCTCGGAGTCACCACCAGTGCTCCTGCCCGATGATGTTGGGCGGTGAAAGCTCCCACCTGGCCCTGAACTCGAAAGGGTTTCAAAGGGAAGATTACAAGGTACAGGCCATACTCGGTTATTGGCGGGGTTCCGTTCTGGGGTGAGATGATAACAGAAAATACCACTAACTGAAAGTTGGTGATTTCTGGCGCTTTTTGGCGATTTTCCCGGGCTTATTGGCGCGCAGCTCTGTTAGGTATGTATTGGTGCCAATACCCAATTATCAGTGCCAATAAGCGGAAATCAGCGATTTTCAGTGCGAAAATTGCGATTTTTAGAATCACTAGACAAGTGCCATAAAACTGGATCGCCATTAACCGAGCCGTTAACTGGGGACTGCCTGTACCGAACCAAAGAAACGGAGAAGGCGAGACACCAGGTAGCTTAGGTACGGGGTGATTGCAGGCTTTCGGTACCACAACATTAACGCTGAGGAACCAAGCGTGCCACCAACTGCGCGCAACTATATCGGAAGTCTGAGAAGGTGCGAGGATTCACGCGCCAGATGGCACCGAACAAACCAGCTAATGGAATAGATGCGGATAAACTAACAAAGCACCCGAAATGTTCCCCAAAAGGTGGCCTGAAAGGGAAGGTTGAGAAAGAACAGCAGGTGGTTTGGAAGCAGCAGAGGATAGGGAAAAATCTGAGGTTACAGAAGAGGCCACAGATTTTAGAGAAAGAAAATATACAGACTCCAGTCCCCCTTGATAATCTTGTAATACATCATTTGTGAATTCTGGAAAATTCTTCACTACATGATCATGGATATTCGAAAACCTTATATAAAACACTGTCTGACCAATGACCTATACCCCTTGGAAAGACTCAATAAATTAGCATTATATTCTGCTACATTTAATGTCCTATCAAATGAATTACCATCACCAACCGACGAAAGTTTTTCCCCAGAAGGAAAAGGAACTCTTGAAGAGGAAGGGAAATCCTCCAACCTTTCCGAACCTGACAAACTTACAACTAAATCTAAATCCTCCTCAACAGATTTAGCAACATTTTGTTGCAAGGAGACTGCAGCCAGAAAAAGAACCGCTGCTGGATCTAACTGAGATCTCGGAGCCTTAATTACACCTGTCCCCAAACATGACTGCACCTTCAACTTCTCTCCTTCACTCTTTGCTACCTCACTATCCTTATTTGTCTGCATCAATCCTATATCTAAATTTAACTCTGAACTTACACTATCCGAAGAAAGAGGGAGAACTGCTGCTAACACTGCCTGCTCCGCCAGTGGGCAGGCAGATCTTGCCTCCAGGTTGGTTCTCCATGACCCCCAGCACCCGTTAGGAGCTGGTTCTGGAACAGGCGGGGCTGAAAAGAAGGGTTAGTTTCTATTTCCCTAGCACTCATATTTTGCTCTTTGAATTCAGATAACTTTGTCATGAAACTAGAAAATAAACTTGTCATACTAGCTGATAATTTATCCTCTAACTTCCTAAATAACTCTGATTCTATGCTATACAAACTGAGTGTCTGTCATGTTTGAGGGTACGCATCCTCCGTTTGAAGCTGTGCACAATTGGTGGGTTGCAGCGTCTCCAGCAGTAGCAGTCTCGGTCGCAGTAGCTGTAACCGAGCTTGAGGCAGTTGCGCTATCCAAAGGGGGCGTCATTTTATCCAAACTATCCATGGCAAGTCCAAATCGAGCCAAAGTCCTCTTTTTATCCAAACTATCCATGGCGAGTTCAAATCGAGCCAAAGTCCAGATGGGATCTGGACAAAGAAAAATCCAATGCCAGGCGAAAAAACAATCCAGGAGAAAAAGGCAACAATACGGTCCATGTCATTATCAATTTCAATAAAGTCAGTATACGAAATTCGGGCTAATAACCAAAAGTTAAGCGCCTGAAAGGAAACATCCATGCAGCAAGGGAGCGGAAAGCAATTAGGGAACCCGGCCTCACTCGGCTGGGACTTGCAGTAGCATTGCCAACAGTGTTTCAGGTAACTCATTTTGACAAGACTTTCCTGTAAGCGTTGGTAATGCTGACAGTTAGTTACCCAATTAATGGGTAAAAGTTATGGGAATGTAGTTCGGGCTGGTGGGTAACCAGGCCTAATTCAGGTGTTCAGGGAGTGTAAAGCAATATTTTTTTTTATTAGCCCTCAGCTGCAATATTTTCTGCCTTTTATTTTCATTATTTTTCATGTCCAACTGTTCCATAAAAATTTATTTTTTACTTATTCTGACAACAAAAATTATGAGTTTCTTCCCTCCATTAAACTATATTTACAAAAACTTAAAAATTTATCATGAAATCTGTCAAAAACATCTCTGGAATTATCACCTTTTGTTGACAATCAAAAAAAACACAGGTTTTCAAAAGAAGATCAGAGAGTTAACATATACTTGTATATATAATGCAGTTTTTCAAATTCACAAAAAATTGGCTTGATAAATTTACAGTTTTTCTTCCAGATTGATTATTATGTTATTGTGTAATGCAATTAGTTACTGGCAATTTTACTCTGCAATCAATGAGGGAAATTGCTAAAATATTTACGAAGTTGTGCTGTAGCCCAATGGTTTCAACTATCAAATCACCTTAAACAGCTCACAAAATGGCCTTATGGACACAAAAACCATTAATAGACCACCTTCTCGACACTATTTCAACAAACAAATGAGTTTTGTATTGTACTGTACATACACTTTCATTACAATAGTCTTAATCTCAAAAATCTTGAAACTTCTACATTCTAACTAAATTATTTACTCTGGCATTGAGCTACATTTCTATTTTGTAACCTCCTTGTTTAAAACATTAAAGAGTGATACAAGCACAGAATGTCAGTCTTAACAAAACTCACCTAAGATCATTTTTTAGCTCCACAACAACATCCTTCCCAATAAGGGACTTGAAGAAGGAGTAAAATAACTGAAAGAGAAAGAAATCAATAAAGCCCAAGGTAATAAAACCAAATTTTCTCAACATGGATAACAAACTGCACATTTGATTATCTTAAAGAATTCAATTATTTTCCAGTCTGCAAACAGTTATTTAACAACTAATTTCTAACTGAAAGCTGGAGTACACAGTACTCCAATAACAAAGTTTACACATTGAGTACATTTTCTAAAATAGCCTTGTAAATATCTTTGGAAAATGTTAGGGCTAAATAAGTTAAGGTTAATTTGCCTTTGGCACAGTTAGACTAAGAACACTACAGCTGGCCTAGAATAATTTAAAAGCGATAAGCCTACTACCCTGGGATACACTGTGCTCTCTCTATATATTCCTGTTGTACCCTAGTATAACGTTTTTCAAAATCCCCCGGGAAGTGCAGTTGCTCCATTTGTATCAACATTCAATGTCTAGGGTTAGGGTCATGCCTAAGCATTGGCTAGCTAGTCTCATTAGGCTAAGCTATGCATAAATGAGACAAATAAGAAAACTTCAATCCCCTTTAATTAAGAGCAGACTAAGTATGCACCACCCACACTGGAATGCTGCTTGGCTGTAGGATGAGAAGTGATAGTCTGTTGTAATGTAACGCAGAGGAAGAATTATAATCAGATCATCCTCAAAAGTTGAAGGTAATCAATGTAAAAAGTTTATGGAATGTTTCCACAGGATGCAAAACAGCAAGACAGGTAGAATGCTGCAGCCTAGATTAGGTTAAGGTAGGCCTGTATATACTTTGATTGATATTTATATACTTTATGACTGCTGATATTCACAGCAATGGTATATATTACTGGTTCATTATTTTTTCCCCAAAACAGTTCAAGATATGTTTCTTCTATGGAAAAACCTCCTGATATTGCAAAAAGCATCAATATGGATTTTTGCCATTTTAAAATTATTCTTACTTTGCTTATACTGTGACCCATGTTCAGAGACTGCTCTTTCTTGTCAGTATTATTTGATGCAACCAAAGACATTACTGCACAGCTGCATATGTTGTGCTGCATAACTTACAACATTCTTTGTAACATTATTTTTCTGTTCTTTAGTGTGCTATCTCAATTTTTTTGTATCACTGAATATTTTCTGTTCTTTAGTGTGTTATCTGCACTAAAGTGCATCATAATGCCTCCATTCCAGTTGTAAAACTAACTATTCTTTGGTGATGAATGTGTATGCTGTACTTGTTACTATTTCTTCATCACAGAGCCTACCCAGTGTCATGAAGTGAGTTATTCAAGTTTTCATCACCATTCATTCAAAAACTGATAAAGTATAATTTTTTCTTTATATATCTTATGAGAATTGGATATTTTGATATTCTTTTTCACTGTAAGGTTTGGTTAACCCATTACAACCCTACAACTAATGGAGGGAGTAACCCCAGTAAGAAGCCATACCTTTAGGGTCAGGCTAAGTAAGGTAGGACCCTACAATCAAACTACAACTATCCCCACTGGGGGACCTTGATTACCGTTATGGATGATGGTATCTGTAATGGGTTAACGATTGCATTTCTGACAGGAATTTGTCAGATATAAAGAACAATCAGAAAAAATATTGCCTACTCATCAGTTCTAGAATGAATAGTCAATGTAAATATTCACTCTCTGAGCTGCCAAAGGCCTCATTGAGGATTGATTTTTTACCTATTATGAAATTCATCAAGAAAATATAGTTTTACCCACAGTTCATGTAATTCTGATGAATATGAAATTTATTTATTGGAAAATTATTAGTCAACCCATACATCCTTCTTACATCTAACAATAATGGAGGGGGGGCAAATCCGTTGTAAGTGAAAAAACCAGGTGACATCCTAACCTAACCTCACCTCACCTAAGGTGTTGGGTCCTTCCCTGGCCCAGAGGACAAATCTGACCTATAGAGCCATAAAATTAAAAAAGCATTTAATATTACTCCTACCAGCATTTGCCACAGTTCTCATTGAGAATTGATGATTTAGGGGAAATGAGTTCCAAAAGCATTTCAGACAAAAACTGCTGTCAGAACCATTCAAAACATAAAACACTATAGGAAAATCACATCTTAATGTTTATTTCAATTTTTAGCAGCCTGTGAAATTTTATTAGGACTATTAAACCTGATAATGTACCCTAAGTTGCATGGACTCCTTTGCTTACGCTACAAGAGCTAAAACACAGAAAAATTAACTTTCCTGATTTTCATTAGCAATCTAAATGTTCACTACATTTTTAATATTTTCAAAATAATAAAGTAGCCTACCAATTTCCACCTGGATCCTTAGCAAATACTGGTAAAGGTAATGTTGCAAATTTTAAGATTTTAATGGGGCTGTACCATTGTATATGCAACTAGTCTATTTCATGGCACTAGGCGTATAGGTCAGGTTAGGCTCTTCCCACCCAGGTAGAGGCCCAGCATCCAATGTTAGGTTAGGATGGACCCCTGTATAAAGTTTATGATTTATGGCACTCTGAATCAGGTTAGGAGGGATGGAATGGAATGGAATGGAATGGAATGGAATGGAATGGAGTGGAATGGAATGGAGATATAAAACCTAAGCCAAAGGCCAAGCACTTGAACCTACCAGGTTATTCAGCGCTGAAAAGTAAACTAAGAGTAAAAATGTTTTAAAGGTGTAACAGGAAGAAAACCTTGCACTTGCACTATGAAACAACTGTTACAAGAGGTGGAAAGTGAGATGGAGGAAGGAAAGTATTAATGGCGGTAGAGTAAAATGAATAAATGAAAGGGGTTGCAGCTGGGGACGAAGTGACGCTGCAAAGAACCTTAAGTAGTGCTTAAAGTGCACTGTGTGATGTGCACTGACGGCACTACCTCCTCAAAGGAAGAAGTGGAGGGTCAGTGCAGTTAAGGACCAGTTGCCTTAATTTAAGTGGATACATCCCTGTAATTTATTGAACTGGCCTCCCCATCCAAAAATCGATTTCCCACTGGGCACTCCCTTTAGGAGAAATAACAGTGTGTGTATTATTAGTCTGTTTCTGATGTCCAGTGTTACCTGGGGCATTTCACGAAGACAACTACCGCCCGCCAAGTCAGGGCACAGCACCCTGAGTCAGGTTAGGAAGGTAAGGTCTGGTTAGGGTAGAGCGCAGCATTCTGGGAAAGGAATTTTTTCATGGACACAACCTGTGTCCATCTTTCTCAACTGGCTCCAACTAAATTTCAACATGGAACTCGATTGCAGGCAACTTGTAAAATTTTATAGCCCATCTTATGGTTAGCTAGGCCCAGGCTGTCATGGGTCATCATGAATCTACAAAGATTTGATTAAACCTAATCATATCCCAGATGTCTTATGTTAAGACAATCTTTTTGCTAATCCTACAGTTTAGGACCCCATTAACTGCATTATGTAAAGTCAAAGATCAGCACAGATTTTTAAATATTTATTGAATTATGGAAAACAATAAAAAATAAGCAGTTTATCTGCTTACAGAAGCAGATATTGCAAAAAACAAAGGGAATAAAGGGGGAAAATAAATAAACAAAAACATGTCTTAGGAGATACGGACCCATACAATTGTGAAAATTGTAAATCTCTGCTTCTGTAAGCAGATAAAATGCTCATTTTTTCAGATTTATCAAAAAGTGGCTGCTGAAGAGCAAGATCCTGTGCCAGGTTCCTACCTGGTTCCTCAGCGCTCACTCTACAAACACAGTCGAGGGCACACTACACTATTCGTGTCAGGTGCAGAGCTTTATTCCCTTTGTTTTTTTTACAATCACTGCTTCTGTAAACATATAAATGGTATTTCTACATAACAGCTCCACATGAATTATTACCTTGGAAATTGATTTTTCTTATAGGCCTACTTTTAGTGTTGCTGATGAAGTAGGTGGTGTTGTTTATTGTCGGTCAACTATTAACAACATAAAACTCTACCCAACAATGTTGGAAATCCTGTGGGAACTCGGGGTTTTGGGCAGGGAAATACAATGGGAAAAAACCGGACCACCATGTTGTTGCTATGGAATGGTTCCACGCGTTCACAAGTTGGAATGGTTCCGTGCATTCACAAGTCATTAGGAAGCCATATGTTCAAGAAGGGAATGGCTAAGGAAATCTATTATAAAAGGAACCATACTAACCTGATGTACCATCCTAGCCTAACCAAGTAAGCCATGTTACTTAGCCAGTGAAGGAAACTCCACTTTTTACCAAAAGTTCCCCTACAACACTGTGCATGTGCGATAGCATTCCAGGATGGCCAGCATACAAAAATATAATCAGTTCTGAGGTTAATTACAGGTTAATTACAGTCGACAGACAAAAAATAACGGTAAACTCTTGATACGCAAGCAAAATACCATATGAAAAGTCAATTTCCAAGGTAGCCTAGTACCCCATGTGGACCTGTTATACAGTTCTGCCATATAAACTGATCATTTTTGATATTTATAAGTGTTAGCTCTGCACGGACTGTTTGGAATTATTCCGCGAATATGAGAGACATTAGGGAGCCCTATGTTCAAGTAGGGATTGGCTAAGGAAATCTATTATAAAAGGAACCATACTAACCTAACGTACCCTAACCTAACCTACCCTAGTAGGGTAAGTTACTTAGCCGGGGGGTTCCGCCCCCAAGACCCTTCAGTGAAGGAAACTCCACTTTTTACCAAGAGTTCCCCTCTGACACTGTACATGGGCGATAGCATTCCATGATGGCTAGCATACAAAAACATAATCAGTTCTGAGGTTAATTACAGGTTAATTAGGCTACAGTCGACCGACAAAATAATACCGGTAAATTCTTGATAAACAACCAAAATACTAAAGAAAAAGTCACTTTCCAAGGTAATACCCGACGCGGAGCTAATACTTTGTTCTACCTCATTCTTTAGCATATATACTTCTGTTTATAGATATACCTATCCTACCCGGCAAACACAGTAGGATAAGTTTGACCAGCCTCGGCCCAGGTCAAACTAGCTCCTGTCCTTTACCCCAACGTGCTCAAACTAGCTATGCTACAGAAAAGTGTAGCACTTTACACCCTTACTCCCCGCTGATCTTGGATGAATCCAAATCTAAATTAAGTAATATTGGTAAAAAAAAAAAATAACTCTTACCATTGCCTTCTGATCAGTTTAAATAGCAATCAACGTCGGACACGTTTGGTTTGATTTGGTCGACTTCTGGTTCAACAACAACAAACATTCAACGTTTCTGTAAACCTTTTTTTGTGATGTTTCTCAGTATCAAAGTAACATTCGCGTTAACATGATATCTATATATGGCATTTTTACCATTTGATAGCACATTTATTTATATTCGAATATAATCTAGAGTATTTCGCATGACAAAATAACGATTTTAACATGTCACCCACAAATCAACCGAGAAATAGTATTTTTGTTTCAATGCGATAACAATTCAAGTACCCGACAGAAAAGATTTTCGCTTTTCATTACGTGTTTGAATAATTTTTCTAGCGCATGGTATAGTGTTCCGCATTATAAACAGTAATTATTGTCTTTGTTTACTAGCGGGTACCGTTGACAGGGACTGGGAGGTTTGGAATAAATTATTTAATTAGTACAGGGAGCGCAATTAAAAAGGTAAAGTACTGTTGTGTTTGCAGTTGAAACAAGCTAGGCGGTAAACAACCAGTTATGAAAATTGAAGTTAGAACCACTTCCAAAGGTAGGCAGGTCAACCTATCAGAAAAGGCTAGATAGTAGTGACGTGTCCTTGATAGACATAAAAAGAAGACTCAAGGGTAGGCCTCAGGGAAAGAGACAGCCCGCTAATAGACTTTTATGATCACTCGATTCACAGGAACCAACAGTTTTGCAGAGAAGGGTTTATTGAAGGGGACAACAGTAGGCTGTAGTGAGACGTGCCCTTGCGAACATTGCCATGCCCAGCTAGGCCCAGAGGAGTGTCATAAATGCAAAAAATAGTTCTGCATTCATTGCTTAAAATGCAAACACCCGCCTAAACAGGACTCAAATGAAAAATTTTTTGGAATCGATAAAAATGACAGAAAAGGTAAAAGACTTATATTGTTTTTGCAGGAGATGCTGTGAGGAAATGAGACATAATAGAGAAAGGAATCACAGTAATAGCCAGAACATAAGTATTGGTTTTGCAGGAGATGCTGTGAGGAAAAGAGACATAATAGAGAAAGGAATCACAGTAATAGACAGAACATAAGTATTTGCGTAGAAAGTAAGAGAGTTTATAGGGAAAAATGGGCAACAAGTCAGGAGGATGAAAGTTTTGTGAGAAAGGAGATAGAAGAAAAATCCCAGATCATCAAGAACCTGGAATATATGTTGTTTGATGGAATAAAAGGCACAGAGAAAATAAAAAGGGCGAAGAAATCAGTAGAAGAAGAACTACAAATACTAAAAGAAGAATGCAGATCGTACAAAGAAAGATTAAAGGAGCTCATTTGAGTCACTGGAGAAATAGCAGAAAGCAAGAGGGCAGTCGGTAATCAATGGATGGAGCCTCATAGAAGACCTAAAAACTCTAAATCAAAACCTAATGAGTGATAGTGAAAACAAAGAAGGCAAGGCAAAACTTGAAACTACTACCGCACCCTTCTAGGTTCGGCGACTTACAGGTTTACGTGAAAAATGGGCGCCGTGTTTAGTACCAGCCCCTGGGGATGTACGTATATAAAACAGTGACACCATAAACGTGAACAAAAGACACAAACATAAACAGAAACATGGACAAACGACGGTAAATATTTCGGTCGGCGACTGGCAGGAACCAGGCCGCGGTAGTAGTTTCAAGTTTTACCGAAAAAACTAAATAGCGTAGCCCTGTAACCAGAAGGGAAAGAAGGAAGGTGGGGAATCCATTGTAAATCAAATGGTGCCTAAAAGTCAAAGATAGCAAAAGCATCGTGCAGGCTTTATAAAGCTGTAAAGTGCGTGAAAGGTAATTTTTGTGGGTACCTGAATATGAGAAAAAGCAAAATCTTTACAAGAACCCAAAACAGTCGGGACGGAAAAGAAGCAAGGATAGAATGCAAATTTTTCAAAGAACGGAACTGTAAATATGGAAGAAGCTGTAAATCCATTCACAGGACCAGTAGCCAGAATAGGGCTACAGTACAAGGTAAGGAAAGGAACACAGAAATGAGGCATATGATGGAATGTCACGCAGGACCTTCACAGAGCAAAAAGCAATCAATATTTTGAAATCAGACCACATAAACGTAGGGAACGAGCCCTAATCTTTTTAATACCAGGCCAGAATTGTCTGGGGAGATAAACACATCTGCAAAAAGCAATCGATCGATAACAGAAATCTCTTCGGGAGTTGCTATGACTTGGAGAAATATAAGCGAATAACATTCGGAACTTTATTGCGATATAGTTGTAGACACTAATGCTTACAAGGACAAGTTAGACAAGATTTGTGATTAATAACCTAACTATGGAAAGCTTTTTTGTTCGTAAATTAGACTGCTGTAGGAATCACACAAAAGTGCAACATTAGCAATCGAACTGATAGTAAGTTCTCTGTACTCTATTAGCCTACAGCTCGCCCAGGTTAGTGACGGTTTGTTTCTCCACATACGTACTATAACTAGCGCATTATTCTTTTCTCTTCCACTATGCGGTGTTTTGAATAAATACTTAAAAAGTTTTCTTTCGAATATATTAACAGAAACTTTATCATCTGTCATTATACTAAATTCACATTTCTCTGACATGATAGCATTCTGAAAACGAAAATATTAAGCCTTTTATCTTTTAGATTCTGGGCATTATTGCTTTCGTTTTTAAACCTCCGGCAGTGATTACCCGGCTAAAAAGTAAACCTCCAGTTTTTAAAGGTTGCGATACTGACAAAGGTCCGTCCGTTTTGCTTTTGTATCATTTTGGTTGCAGCTCAGCTGGATCAATTGGTCAGTTTCTCTTTTGCCTTTAATCTTTTATGTAGTACCAGGCTTTGGAATTCTTCCTTGAGTTATATACGAACTTCATCTCTTAGGAGATAGAGGCTCCGATCTTTTACCTTCATTTTCTTACCTGTGTTATGAAAAGACATTTTCTCTCTCTCTCCGCAGCGATCTCTGCCTTGTAAATAATGAAGCTTAATCAATAGTCTCCATCTGCTGACTCACTGGTAAAATGGCAATCAATACAACTGCGATTTCAGAGCTGCTGTGGTTTTCTTAGTTGTTTTTGCACTTTCTGAACATTTTTTTTAATGTGCTTAATAATTTACATTTTCAAAGTGATTCAAGTACGTTATGAACATCTTGGTGACTACTTTGCTTGCTTCTGGGCCTCGTTATGACTTTTGGCCGCTGGCACCAGACTGCTATGTTTTGTAGCAAGTTTGGGACCGCTTGAATTATACTTACTGGGCTTGGGAACAGCAAGACATGGGTCTTGCAGGTGGGGAGGCCAGTGGGGCCCTTTGACAACCCTCCCCCTAAAAGTTTGCCAGTAGAAAAAATCAACATTGTAAAAAAAAAATGTAATCGACATATCACAATGTTCAATCCACAAAATAGCTTCAGCACATGTCCCTTAATTAAAAGTGAATGACAAGTATTACCCTTGTTAATTTTCTGTCAAAAAAAAACTATTGTCCCGACTTTGTCTGTCCATCCGCCCTCAGATTTTAAAAACTACTGAGGCTAGAGGGCTGCAAACTGGTATGTTGATCATCCACCCTCTAGCCATCAAACACACCAAATTACAGCCCTCTAGACTCAGTAGTTTTATTTATTTAAGGTTAAAGTTAGCCATAATCGTGCATCTGGCAACGATATAGGACAGACCACCACCGGGCCATGGTTAAAGATTCATGGGCCGGGGCTCATACAGCATTATACCGGGACCACCGAAAGATGGACCTATTTTCGGTGGCTTTGACTATACGCTGTACAGAAAACTCGATTGCGCTGAAGAAACTTCGGCGCATTTTTTACTTGTTTTAAAATTAACGTGGATAAAATCCGAGTGACGATAAATTTTTGGACTTTTCCCCATCTCCCCATTTCCTAAGTTCAAACTGAAATCATGGCTAAGCTAATTGTCCTTCGGAAAAAAAAAATTACAACAATTTATCACTCAAATTATCTTTGTTATCTTCCTAATGTTATTTGTTGGCATTTATCTAGAGACAAGACTGTGCTAAAGAAGCATCAGATAAGAGTGACCTGTAATCTCTCTCAAGTTTTCTTCCCCTCTTTGTAATGAATTAATAAACTGCAGTTCAGATTATTATCATTCTTTTATATAACGCTTCGTTTCGGCGTAATTGCAGAATGAAATGTTCATAAACTCAGAAAAGTACAGTATAGTTTTGGAAGTTCGAATTTGAACTCTTCTTCGTAAACCGCTCTTTATGTTATTAAATCGGTCTTATCATATATATTAACTAATTTAGTTATTATGCTGATCATCAATACATAACATTGGGAACTATCGTAGAAATTTTCAGATAACGGGAAGTTCACCGATCGCCTAAGAAACTTCAAAGAAGGACTTGAGCCAGGAAAAGTTAGAAAGAATTCTGCAGTAACTTTATTCTTCTTTAGTTACTGACTCAAGATCGTCATTGTCAATGCTTAATATACCCTTAAATTTATTTCCATGATAATATTGAAGACTTTGGGGTGCGTCAGAACTTGGCAGTTTTAATGCCTTGAATGGAACTGGATAAACGACGTGTGGACGGATGCATTACAAAATCTAGAATACAAAATTGTCCCGTAGAGGGGTAGTGCCGTCAGAGCACCTCACGTGGTGCACTGTAGGCATTACTTAAGGTTCTTTGCAGCGTCCCTTCGGCCCCTAGCTGCAACACCATTCGTTCCTCTCATTGTACCTCCTCTCTTATTCTCTTTCTTTCACCTTACTTCCACCCTCTTCCAAATTGTTTCATTATGCAACTGCGAGGTTTTCCTCCTGTTGCACCTTTCAGACCTTACTGCTCTCTATTTCCTTTTCAGCGCTGAATTGGCCCAACAGGTACCAACCATAGCTTGTCCATTGGCCTAAATTCTATATTCTATTGTAAATTTATTTCTGTGATGATATCTAAGATTTTGGGGTGCGTCAAAACTTGGCAAACTGTTTTAATACCTTGAATGGAACTGGATAAACGATGTTACGTGCGTGTGGACGGATGCATTACAAAATCTAGAACGCAAGATTGCGCTTGAAATAATTGTATGTCATCGCCAAAATGTCCCACTGTAGTGGCACAAAAACCCACTCATCTCGTAAAAGGGGGGATGATGTGGTGACATTATCTAAGGTCTTACGCAAAGAGGTCAGGCAATAAGGACCAATGTCGTGCAAATGCACTGATAAAACGCGGGATGAATGGAAATCACTTGACTGATGTGTTGTAAAATGGCGCCCCAACTGTGATCACCCCTAATATATACATATATATATATATATATATATATATATATATATATATATATATATATATATATATATATATATATATATATATATATATTTATATATATTTATATATATATATATGTGTGTGTGTGTGTGTACGTGTGTAATTTTGAAACAACGAGCTTTCAAAGAATTAACTATCGCTAACTCTACCATCAGTATGGTTAATTGTACATTTTGTCAGTCGTTCTTAAGGTACAGTATAGTATTTGCCCTGCCCGTACCCACGGACGTTCCCCTGCCTAAACTTACCTCGGAAGACTCAGATACACAGTTTGCTGTGCTCTGTTCCGTGGAGAGGACTGGCCCCCTGCGAGCGAACCTGCGATAGTTTGAGCGAGAAGTTGGCGAAAAGTTTAAAGACAATTTGGTAGGTCTATTTTAGTGATAATTACCCAACAGGGGTTCGGCCATCGCCATGACTTATTGCCGCTCATATCAGGCTGTTATGGTTCGTTGCAAGTTTCAGTAACTCTGTTTTACATGGGCTTGGAATCGTCATAGACTAAACACTCTTGACTGCAAAGGTTTATGTATAGTGAAGGGTTCAAGCTGGTCAAACACGTTTCACCATTATCTAGAAAGTTAGGTAAAACCCTTCGTTATTTTAACTTTTTAGTGGACATCTACTTCCCATAGAATTTCCAAATGTCAAAATTAAGACTTTACCGAGCGCTTGTTGTTCAACTTGGCTTGGTTGGGATTAATTTAGATCAAGGTCCTTATATTTCAAGGACCTTGCTTTTGATGTTTTTACGCGAAGTGGGCGTGAAAAGGTTTATATTTCTTTACCGTTTACCACTGATTTTGGATAACGAAAAATGTATTCACCACAATCCACTGTGGCGGAAATACGGATCATGTCAAGATTAGCGAACACACTCACAGCAGGGTTCGCAATTCTTTACAAGAAGATTATTGGGTTCGTTATTCTTTACATGGGAATAATCGGGTTCGCTGACATGAACACTGTGAACCCAATAATCTTCTTGTAAAGAATTGCGAACCCTGCTGTGAGTGGGTTCGTTAATCTTGAAACGGTCCGTATTTCCGCTACAGTGGTTTGTGGTGAATACATTTTCGTTATCAAAATCGTGGTAAACGGTAAAGAAATCCTGTTTCCGCCACTTTGCGCTAAAGCTGGCCTCTAGCTAATACATTTGGCACCCCAGGGTCTAGTACTAAACACGGTGAAACAGTGTAGATGAATCACTGTTTCGCCGTGGGTAGTACTAGCCCTCATGTGGAATTGGAGTTCGGTCCGGAAAGGTTGGCCATTCTTTACATAGGGATCATTGGGTTCGCTGTTCTTGACATGGGGATGTTGGGTTCGCTAATCTTGACATGATCCGGAAATACTGCTATTTTAGAGAGCAGCTTCTTACGTACATCGATACTTCTGTCAATTTACTCCTTTGTGCATGTTCTGCACATCCAAGATTCCGAAAGTGTTCATGGTCGGAATGATACGGGTTTATAACATAAACAGCTTCCTGTCTTGCGGCAGGGCTATCTATTCCATCATCGAGAGAAGAAAATATACTGTTATAAAGTAAGTAAATAAATAACTTTGACTGATCGTTGCAAGGGGACCAGTAAGCGGTGTTGTCTGGAAGCATTTGATGTAACTAATAGTTTCGTCATGTAAAACTAGTAGGTTTGTATTTAGTACTAGTACAGTGGGAGCACAAGGATGTAAATGCTCTGAATTAGGCAACTTATTAATATATATATATATATATATATATATATATATATATATATATATATATATATATATATAATGTATGTATGTATTATGTATATAGGCCTATATATATATATATTTGTATATATGTGATATATATATTATATATATGTTTGTGTATATGTATTTGTTTCTTTCGAACATTAATCTCAATGGTAAAAATGTGCTTTTTTAATGATACCAGTGCTTTTTCCCATATCTGCACAGGCATAATGAAGACCAAAGAAGGGGCTCTTGGCGGTGCGGGATGACTTAGCCCACTCGAGACCGGCGTCAAATCTAGCCTTCAACGAAGAGGTAATTATTCTTTTTCTTATTATGACTGCAAATGCGAGAGGGCGACTCGTAGTTAATACCTCCGGGAATCCTGTTGTACTTCTCACCATTCGAGACAGCATCAATTATCATCAATATGAAGCGATTTTGGCACCCGCGCAAGACGGAAAGCCCAAATTGCGTTAAAAGATTTGTCATTTTAATTCTCGATTCGCGACGATTCCGATATCCTATTTTTCTATTTAGGAATCGCATTTTGGCAGGATTTGAATGAACAAAGAAACATACATTCAGACAATATTATTATTTGTTATTATTATGGTACAACCAAAAGGGTCAATAATATACTTAACAACGTTTCGTAGAATATGAGAAAAACAGAGACAAGAGACCTATAGTAAAATGTACTGATGATAGAAGTAATTACCAAAGATTAAGAAAATTAACAAATAAGCGGATATGTTCTCAGATGAGCCAGAATTGAGAAGTATGTCAGTAAAATGTATGTAAAAGATAACTGCCCTGTAAAACAGCATCTCAGCCTCTCTACAACTTGCGAATACTGACACGAACACGGTGTCCTAAAGACCGTCCCACAGTCTTGCAGTGCAGGGAACGCAAGTCATTTAGTAACGAGCAGTATAAGTCATCGTAGTACCTCAACAGAAAGTGGATTTTTACTTGGCAAAACGAGTAGCACGCACTGCTGTATAGGAACCGATACAACAGTCAGTAATTAAAGTTCTCTGTAAAAATTAAACTATATTGATATATGAAAGTAATGAATGCTCCAACAATGAGCTAAAATCTAATTACTATTGTTGGAAATAGAAAAGAAAGCTGCTACATGAACAAACATCCCTGTGATGAAAGTTACTGGTCGGTGGTGGCAACAAGTAGAAAAAAATAAGTTCCCCTGAATACAGTTATACTGTAATGGGTGTTTTTGTTTATTGTGTACTTATGAAGCAGCATTATCAGTATTCAGCCATCGCTGTAAGTGGGTTGTTCATGGTCTTTTTATTTATCTGTCTTGTCACAGTTACGAAACCAGTAGTTATATAAGAAATGGGAATTCAACAATGAAAAAAAAAGTGTTTGAACTTAATCACATGAAAGATCTTTTTGGAACAAAATTGTGACATTGAGGCTAATATTTTTTTCAGCTGTTCCCTGACACATTCTTGACCACACAACTTGTTACTTGCTTCTTGTTACTTGTTGACGGCTTATTCAGGTCCAGCGTCACTTCCAAAGCGCTCGCAGGACCTCCATTATCAAGCTAATAGTTTATTCATCAGATGTATTTGCCCTCACTGCATACGAGTATTCCACATTCACTGTTTGATAATCCATACCATAGCACTGATTAAACAGAAAAGTTTTAAGTTTCTTTTTGAAAGACTTCAAATCCTCCATCTGTTTCAGCTCAAGAGGAAGTTTGTTATATAATCTAGGAGCTGCGTACTTAAAGGCTCTGCAGCCACAGACTGAGGAAAAACGCGGCTCCGCCAACTTGAAACCATCTTTAACCAGACTCTTATCAGGTCTATTTACTGGTCGTATAATCTGTAATAGGTCCCTCAAATATCGAGGAGAGCCGGTCTTAACAACCTGATGGGTCAAAACACATAACTTAAATATTATTCTGGCCTTCACCGGAAGCCAGTGCAAATTAATTAAGACACCTTTTATTAGTCTAGCAGCTCCGTTCATTATTTTCTGCAGTTTCTTGAGCTGTACATTACGCATTTTACAGTACATCGAACTGCAATAATCCAGACGGTTTATGACACAGTTGATGACAAGATTCTTAACAGAGTTCTCATCGAGATATTTCCTCACAAAGACTATATTCTTGGGAAGATATCCAGCAACTTTTACACTATTGTTAATTTGTGAATTAAGTTAGAATCTATAATTTCACCAGGGGAAAAACTAGATATGTTTCTATATTTCAGCTTTTTCATCACTTTGCGTTTCTTATTGGTAAATAAAAGTAATCAGACTATGCACTGGAGAAATCGTACATCTCTCCTCAACATATATATAATAACACTTTGATTTGCAGCATCGCACAGAACCAGGTCTAACGTGTAATCACTTGTTGTACTGGAGCAATTTATATCGTTTACAAGACGATGCGACCCAAATAGATCATTAAACGCTTCGACACCATCACTGATGAGATCATCCATCCATAGATTAAAATCACCACAGATAAAAACACTCACTGCACATATATCAATCATGTCAAGCAGTAGGCCAAACTCATCTAAAAAGACATTTACATTTGTCGAGGAGGTCTATAGACTACGACGAAAGACATCTTCGCACCAGAGTATGTAAAAATTTGCCTCAAGATATACAAAACTTGTTACATTAGCTCTTTTTACGAGCCTTATATTAGTACATCCTTTGTGTACGAAAAGGTAAATCCCAGCCGCGATTCCCTCCCTCGGAACGTGAAGGAAACTATGCGTAGGTGGGGTAATTTCAGCAATCTTGGCGGTTTCATTATCTTTTAGCCAGGTCTCAGCGACGGGAAAAATATTATCTGTATTTTCAGTTATTAAGTCTCTTAGCTGTAGTGCTAGTGCTTTATTTCCCACAGACTGGATGTTCACTCAACCGCATTTTAAATTTCTGTTAGCAAGTATAACCATGATCTGTGTTAGCAGCAATCCTCTTCATGTCATAGTCTAGAGCACTGCGTTCTCTTGAGTTCACCGCATGATCACATTTATGATATTTGTCTCTCACAATTAATACAGCGCATTCCAACAGCATTACAAACCTTTGTCCTGTGATTTCCTGTGCATTTTCCACATGTTAACTCATCAGCTTTATTTTTGAACCCATAATTTTTTTTAACTAACCATATCTTTGACAATAATAGCAAGTGATGACATGATACCTGTCTCTCACCGTTATAGATGCCCCACCTTAGTTTCACTTTGTCGCCATTATCATGAACACCCTTCTTAACCTCAGGCTCACACTTCAATATCCAGTGAAACGTTACGCAGGAGGCTGGTTTTTGAAGCACTACTGATATCTTCTCATCAGTTTCAGAGACTGGATTGCAAATAACTATTCCTCTCAATCGTGTCGTTTACCACATCCCGTTCTGCTTCATATGTATTGCAAATCATGATCATAGGCTTATATTTTCCAATCTTCTTAATGTCAGTTCCCTGAACCTCGATCATTGCTAATCTTATTCGCCGCCACGTCCCGAATACGTTCATCTGCAAAATTTAAAATAACATGCCCATGCCTCGTCGACCTAGTATCAATAATAGGGACGTCATTTAAGGCATTTGCAGCATCATCATTCCTTTCAGTGATCTTCTCAGACGGTTGTTTGACTTAATGATCAACAAATTCTTTCGTTTAACTTTGTCAGCATAAGTTATCTTCCCAGGTTGAGGAGCAGCTATATTTTTCATAACTAACTCAACTTTCATTTCGAGATTTTCAAATTTCGTAGCCCAATCTCGCACATCGGCAACTGGCCCATGTGCAGACTCATCACTCCTGTCGTCAAGTGCAATTCAGCAATTTTGGCATTTTGACTCTCAACTTCCTTTATGAGCTTCTTATATTCATCTTGAAGACTTTCATAATTATCTCGCCATTTCCAGGCATAGTCATAGCAGTTTGGGCATAGCCACTTCAATTTTGTAGTGTTTTTCTTACTTCCTTCACCAAGATGCACACATTCTTTGTGGTACCAAGCACCACATTCACATCCAATCCATTCTCCTTGTTCACTGTCTCATTCTTGCAAAAAGGACGGATCATTACAGTGTTTTTACTAGCCATAACGACTAGGTAACCCTCTTAATGGGGGTGGGACAGACTTACAAACAACTTCGTCCGTACTTGCACCGTTTCACTCGGAGCAACGCAAAGACACGTCCGATCCGCTCAACCTCTCACTCGCTATATTATGTGAGAAGTTTGAATAGAATATAAAACTTTCAGCGCTGAATGACCTAATAGGGAAACTGATAGCAGAAATGTTTGAAAGGCGTAACAGAAGGAAAACCTCGCAGTTGCACTATGAAACAATTCTTAGGAGAGGCTATAAAGTAAGATTGAAGAAAGAGAATATGAACAGAGGTACAGCCAAAGGAATGAAAGGGGTTGCAGCTAGGGACCAAAGGGACGCTGCAAAGAACCTTGAGTAATACCTACAGTGCACCGCATGAGGTGCACTGACGGTACTAACCCCCTACGGGGGTGAGAGGTTTGAGAGTAGAGGACAAAAGCTATACGTGGAATAAATTGACCTGGAGAAAGCTCATGACAGAACTGAAAGAGAAGCAATGAGGAGGGTGCTGAGGATATACATTACAGTGTACATTGCTGAGAGCAATGAAAAGCTTTTGAGGCGTTACTTTGGCTTGTTATCTACGCGTCACCTATTCCGAGGTGATAGTACTAAACATGGCGGAAGCTCCTTGGGAAGCCGTGTTTGGTACCAGCCCCTCGATAATCAACGAGGGGCGACAATTTATATCAATAAATGATATGTTCGTGCGGCCGTCTAATTTGCACTTGCCGAACGGTGCAAGATAAACAGGTCTAACACTCGTGAGCGGTGGCAAAATATGACGTAACTGACGCCTGCCCTGCCTCGGTGTTATGTCTGCCCTTGCTAAGTGAACCGAGTCAATCGGCTATAGTTTGAGATTGCACGTGGAAGCAAAAAAGGCTCTTGGTTTCCAATGCCGAATAATTGCTCAGTTTATTGTAATAGCCGAAAGGATAACACCAAAGGGCAGGGTATAAGTTTCTTTAGATTTCCTAAAGACAGTGAATTTAAAAGTTTCTTTTAAAAATCCTTGTGCAGATCCGAGTGGATTTGTATTTGCTGATGCGCCTCACATGATTAGGCTAATAAATAATTTTTTTGGAGCACTTGAATATTTCCGGCTTGCATTCTCCAAATACCAAACAGTCGAGAAGCTTTAGGACGTGTGTTCATAGGTTTCACAATAAATGTATATTTCACGCATTTCGTAATTCCATGAAAACCAGGCTCAAATTTCAGGTGAAAGCGCTCATCAAATCGGGAAGGAAGATAGCCCACTTCGGCTTCGGTCTGTCGCCGTTCCCTGTTCCGAAGTGCATGGTCGACTGTGTGAATGAGTTCGCTCATGCCAATGAGTATTTGCCTATTGTCGGTAAGTGAAGGGGCATATATACCATTACGATTGCTCTCTTGCCAATAATTCATGTTTAATTCGACTTTACTCTGTCTTGGTTTCTTTCGGAATTGCTCTAGATGGATTTTTCTAAGGTTGGGGGCCTGTATTTTTTTTTTTTTTTTACATTTCAAAATTGCTTATTTAGTGAGAAACTTAGGTTCATCATACTGAAAAAATGACACACATACACACAATATATATATATATATATATATATATATATATATATATATATATATATATATAATAAAGATAAAATCACGAAGAAACAGAGCACTGGAGTGCTGCAGAGGCCTTTCGACACTAGTCCTTTAGTAAAGGACCAGTGTCGAAAGGCCTCGCAGCACTCCAGTGCTCCATTCCTTCGTGAATTTATCTTTATTTATATATTCATCACGTTCCATATTTCCGTGATTCAGTTATACACACACACACACACACACACACACACACACACACATATATACATATATATATATATATATATATATATATATATATATATATACATACATACATACATATACATATACACATACATACTGTACATGGCAGTACCCTTTCGGCGTCACTTTCCACAAGACAAAAAAGTTTAAAAGCATTTGGACTGGGCAGGATTATATACACATGAGTTGAAATTAATATTTATGTTGCTAGGTAAGTAGACTCATTGAGTGTTCATTTTACTACACCGTGTGTCTGAATTACAGACGAGAAAGGGAAGAGACATCCAGCGTTTCTCAGACAATCAAATGTATAAAAACTTGAATGTGCTTTAAGAATTTTACATCTGATCTGAATTAAACAGGTAACAATAGATATTAAGAAAAGTCCGCGTTATGAATAGATGGTACTACTTTGGCTTGTTATCTATCTACATGTCACCTACTCCGAGGTACTAGTACTAAACACCGTATGGTAAATGTAAAGTAGACGGCCTCACGAAGATATCGTTGACCACACAAGATAGAAATGGGTGTATATAATACTTTGATGATTTGGTCCCCGATGGGCTCTAAAAATAGCACTAAACACGGCGTGTTAGTCCTAGCACCTCGGAGTAGGTAGATAATAAGCCACAGCAACACTGAATAGATACCAATATTGTTTTGGGGCAGAATTTAGTTTTATACGTAGGGCTTTGCTGTTTATTTTTTTAAGCAAATGTTCGCAAGGTGTTGCTAAATAACGATGATTCCACATACTTTTTCTTGGACTATCAAGCGTTCGATACAATAATTATCCGAAACCAATATCTATAGGTTCTAAAACGTCAAATATGCAGTATATATAGAGCTATCAGGCTTCAAAATGTTCGCCGTTCCACTATTAATTCTCGAGCATCGCTTTCGGACACCTGTTTTAAACAACAACATAGGCCAGCCGCCAGTAGAGATGGTTGGGAGGTCGGTGATGTCTCTGTACTGGTATATTGGACTTCTGGCCTTTGTATATCTAGTAATTTTGTGGTGATGCGTTGCCCATGATTTTTCATTGGGCTACGAGTGTGTTAGGTAATGCAGAAATACAAAATAATGGCAGCAGTGCTAAATAGTAGCCACAGCACTTTGTGCAAGTGATGTTAAGGCTGGTCCATACAAATAAAACCCGTGTTATGCAGTTATTGTGTTCTACAACATGATGATACAACATGTTTTTATTATTTTTGTGATCGTTCCTCTTTTGCGCGGAAGATTAATAGTGTCACAATAATAGAACATGGAGTTGTGGTGATTTTTCCAGCAAAACAAGTAGGCTAATGGAGTCAGCCCCGTAAGGAGGGGATCAGTTAGGCTAGGTGAGTTATATTACATATCTAAGAGTGTACAGTGATTACCTGCATGTTATGCATCAATGCTCTATATCTGTGATGCTCACCGACCGTAAATACAAGTGGAAAAAATGCTTAACCTCATGCTGTGTCGTATCTCGTTTGTGATTATAAACAAGTTTGATAACTACCGGTACTTTATAACGTGCTTGGGTGTGTTGTGTGGGCAAGCTTTTGTAGAAGATTACGGAAACACTCACATACATACATATATGTTATATAATAATAATATAATAATAATAATAAACGCCTCTATCCTCAAACAGGCATTCCAGAACTGAGAGAGGAAATAGTGAAATTCCACGAAAGGTACGACAATATTACTCTGAACGTCAACAACTTCGTCACGGGTCCTGGGAGCAAGCAGCTCATTTATCTCGTCATGACCGCATTTAAGGGAGGTATGTGTTATGAATGCTATTGTGGAGAAGCGTTGTGCAGTACCAAGCGCGAGTTTTTATTGCCAAAAAGACGTTGTAAATGGGCGACACCAGTTTTTTCGGAAAAATTGTTGGCATCTTGGTGGCGTTCCCTTGGGATAATGGTTGGAACTGTGAAAATCGGCCATTCGGAGTGGATGATATTTTTGTTTGCTTTAACAAATTACCGTGTTTGTCCAGGTCTAGTTTTGTTATTAAACAAAATAACGGCCTAGAACTTGTGAATATATCTGTTTGGGTATCTGTAATTTACATCAACATGGTTTTTAGTAGCTCATTATTCCATGTAGGCCTATTATATCCTGTGGTTTTTATTCAGTTGCTAAGGAAAACATACATGCACAAAACAACTCGATTTTACAGTTCGTTACAGTCAGTTTCCACGAAAAAAAAATGCAATTTTTATGGTTTTGCTGTAGCCCTTTAGTAAATTTATTTACTCTCAAAGGTTTGAATGCAGTTCTTCATAGAGTTAATATCGATTTAAGAATGAATTCTAACACTTGCAATTATTAATCTTATTTACTAACCAAGATAATAGCGCAGTTGTCTTTCAGAGTCAGCATTGTATTAGACTAGTACTATGACTACTATGAATATGAATAACAATTATTCATTCATTCCTTTTCTAGACATTCTCTTACCTGCTCCTGCGTGGGTCACGTACGCACCCCAGATACGCTTAGCAGGCAAGGAACCTAAAATAATCCAGACGGACAGTGGGAGCGGCTGGAAGCTCACTCCTCGCGCTTTGGAAGAGGCTGCTGTCCTATGCGGACCCGGTTGGAAGCTTCTCATTCATACGAACCCAGGGAATCCGAGTAAGCACGTAATGATTTCTTAAGTTTAGTTCGAGGGTGTTTGTTCCTATGGGATTACTAACCATTGTCTTGTAGGATTAGTCCTCAGCGCGAGTTGGAATCGGTCATTGGAACTTTGTAACAGGTTCGTTAAATGGTGGATGGTCGGGGTGAACTTTCAGGAATGGACATCTTGTGCTCTTCCTGGATTTTATTTTATTCACGGTTGTTTGTTTTTGTGTGATGGATGATTCTAAGAAAACCGAACACCGAAGGTGTGAGGGACAAGGGCAAGCATGTAATCGTTTGATGCCTTCTGTTGGTAAATTCTCAGATTTTTTGTCTATTTTTTTAGGGATACGGGTAGGAACTGTAGTCCCGATTTGGCATGCGAGGAGTGTTCAAAATGGTCACCTTTGTAGATGAAAAGGTTTGGCCAAAAGCAGAAGAAGGGGTACATCCTTTTTATTTGCAGAGTCCAGAGCTAAGGCCTCAACTCATGGTTGAACATTTCTTGCTAACCTTGCCCGAATGTCTCATCTGAAGCAGATGCTTGAATGGACAGTTTGCCATAGTGTCGAGCTGTCAGCTACTTACATTACGAGCAAGAGGAATGTTTTGGCAGACCAGCTGAGCTGCCAATACTACTTAGTTTGACAGAGTTGTTCCTGTATCCTAGAGAACCCTTGGGACATTCTGGATCTCTAGGCCTTTCCTTCCTTCAGTCTTATATCCTCAGTGAATTGATCACTCCATGGTTCATAACGACTGGTAGCTCCTTGTTGGTGCCATACTGAGAGGTTTCCGAACTGTTGGTTTTTTTGTTTGAAGTGCCCAGAGAGATTTCCCCGAGGTTCTCTCTTTTCCGTCAGCCACATGTTGTGAGGTACCACCTGTCGATATGATCCCGCAAACTATCATCCGAACCGATAAGATGATGGAAGGCAACTAAAAGCTAGTTAGTATCTATATCCTAGATACTGACCAGACTTAAGCTGCCTTCTGACTTGTTACTCCTCTAGTGGGTAACAGTTGATTCTCTGATATTTTCCAGTAGTAAGTGAGAGTCCAGATACTTCTCGAATGGGCCCTAACATTCGGCATTTCTATGCCAGATCATGACAGAAGTTAAGAAGTCACAGCTCCCCCGCTTACAGAAAGTGAGCGGGAATGTGACATTTCTGGGTGGAGATTTGATTTATCAGTCAGCTGAGATATTATCCTTCCACCTTAGAACTGAATCTTTTATATAAAAACTCACAGTTTGTATTCCCATTGGAGAATATTAAAAATTTTCAAAGTAAATTCTATTTTTCCTAGCAGTACAAACCAGGACCTTCTATCAAAATCCCACCTCAGCCACCCCTCGTAGTCCCTGATTCCACTGGAAAGAGTGCTTTTTGACTTACGCAAGTGGTGGGTTCTCCCCCACGCACCCACTTACCACCCCTTAATTGCCTTGTTACCAAGTTTCAGCGACTTATTCCAGCTCTCGCCGAGGAATACTTTTACATATAGACACTGGTTTGTATGCCTAGAAAAAATAAAAATCGCTTTAAAGATCTGTGATTTAAAAAGAAAATAGGTTGTTCATTATATATTGAGATATTTAGATGAGTATGTCAACCTTTCCTGCCTGCTTGCGAATCTATCACTCTCTCACACACACATACACAAAACCCAAGGAATGAATTATGTACCTGGTGGCCAGTGGGCTGTTGTGGTTCGAAGCTCGAGGTTGGGGATGGACAGATAAAAATCACAGACGCTTGTGATCAGTGGTTCGTCAGAATTTACATTTCCTTAAGGGTGGAATCAGTTACTAGGTATTCATTAGATTACTAAGTCTTTTTAGTTTTCTGTATAGGAAAACCAATGCGCCGGCTATCTGTCCATCCGCACTAACAGTAATTCTGTCCGCACTTTTTTCTCTCCGCCCTCAGATCTTAAAAACTACTGAGGCTAGAGGGCTGCAGTTTGGTATGTTGATCATCCACCCTCCAATCATCAAACATACCAAATTGCAGCCCTCTAGCCTCCGTAGTTTTTATTTTATTCAAGGTTAAAGATAGCCATAGTCGTGCTTCTGGTAACGGTATAGGATAGGCCACCACCGGGCCGTGGTTAAAGTTTCATGGGCCGAGGTTCATACAGCATTATACCGAGACCAAAGGATAGATCTGTTTTCGGCGGCCTTGATTATACGCTGTACAGAAAACTCGATATTGCAGAAGAAACTTCGGCGTATATTTTACTTTATATGTGATTACTGATCACCTGATTCGACTCAGATGGCAGTTGTCTGGTGACCTCAAAACAGATTTGAAGTTGACCCAATGCAATGATTTTTCTCTTATAGAAAATTTCACACATCAGATTCGGAAAGGATAAGATAAACGGATGATAATAATAGGCGTATGAAATTATTAACCCTGCCAAAGATGTTTAGTGTTTACATAGTAACAGCTCAGTTCTAAGGAAAAAGTATTTCTAAACCACAAATTTTTTTGAACGGTGCATTCTTTAAAGGGGTTCTGAACAGTTTTAATGATGTTAGCATTAACAAGATTAATGTGCTTATTTAATTGTATGTAAAAATAAAAAAATATTACAAAATCATTTATTTATTTCCAGGTGGCACATGCTACACACACGAGGAACTAAGAGCCCTCAGGTGAGAGAGGCGATTACCGCAGTATCTCTTTTTATCAGCCTTCTATCCCTTTCTCTGACCTTTCTCCCTTTATAAGGTGGGGGTGTCATTCTGATCTATGTATGGATGCACGGTAACCTTATCTAACTGCTGTATCCAAGTACCTGTCTCGTTAGAAAAGACAGCAGCGTTTATGTAATTGGGCAGTTGCTTCTTACTTATATTTATTGGTTTTATTCCTATTCCGCGTTTCCTTTGTTAAGGAGCTTTATTTCTACATATATTTTTACACTG
>NC_089796.1:15016801-15019301 GCF_040412425.1 Macrobrachium rosenbergii | reverse complement strand
TTTTTTTTAATTAGTTTTATTTATTTACCCACATAACACCTTTGTGGACCATGATCACTTATGCCTACCACTTAATGCTTTCATTCACTGTCCTAACACTGTTCAACTCGCCCACAGGCACTTAAGGAGAACGCTCAAGAACTGGACCAGTACATGAATAATTGCGCAAAAATCTTGCAGGCCGTCAGTAACTACTGCCACAGGTGTGTTGTAAATCCTACACTTACTCACTGAATTATTATTACTTTTTTTTTTTGCCAAGTGACGTCAGAACTAGCCCTCACGTTTTTTATGTTTGTGAGTTGAATTGCACAAAATAGATACTTGTGAATTTTACGAAATTTTGACCCAAGGTTTGGCTCGTAATTCACAACAAGTAATTAGATTTGGAGAGAGTTGGGGATGTGAAATTTGGACGCTTTCAGCGGACTTGGGACCCATCTGTGAGCGGCAGGAGGTCACAATGAGACCCAAGTGCTTGATGGTGTCCTTCTGACACGTAGCTTTGGATTATAGTTAGTTAATTGGTTTTAATCAGTATAGTACTGGGTCACAATGAGACGCGATTATAATTGTCTCAAGATAAAAATCGTCTTGAACTCTCAATGTTTTCTCATCGTGTGACTATTGTAGGAAAGTATCGTAAATGACTATCGCAAGAGAGCCTCATATATATCACCTTTACAAACAATTAAACTAACTACTCGGTTCCGTATGCCTTGCCGGGTTCCCATAAATCAAATTTAAAAAAAAAGTCTTAAATATTTTTAGAGACTCTCTATTGCGTAAAATTCGATTGCCGCCCAACTTTCCAGTCATCGGTTGTCATTTTTCCCATGTATATATATTTTGGTAAAATCATTTTTGTTTAATGAGAAAACATTCATTTTATTAAAGTCATTTATACTTTCCCTCGCTGTTTCCCACTTTCTCAATCGCAGTTATTATTATGAAGGCGGTATACGCGCTTCGATTAATATGAGCCGAATGGTTTCATATACATGAAACTTTATATAATGTCTAGAGTATAGATATAATCTATCGCTTGGCCAGCGGACCATTTTCAGAGTATTATATAGTGTTATTATGATCAAAGATCGTTCAACTTTCTATCTTATTTTGAAAATTAAAAATTGCACTTATTTTAAAATATATTTTTTGAGTTACTGAAAGAGAAATTTCTCAAATACTTATAAAGATAAAAGTAATATATTTCATCGTAAGATGTGAATTTCGATTTTAAGCAAGTAATGAAAAACATGTAGTAACGTTACTGTTACTATAGTGAGTACTATTTTTCATAGCACTGATGATACTTTTAAAACTAAAGATTCTAACATGAATCTAATTAGCTAAGACATGCTTAGAGGATAATATGTACTCTCGCACACACATACATATAAGTGTATATATATACATATATATATTATATATATATGTTTACTATATATGTTTATATATATGTATAAACATTACTAAAAGGACTTCATTCAAACTGGATGGCATCTGATGGAGTATTTATTCAGAAAAAGTTATAAGCATTTTGGACAAACAGTCCACATTATCAGGTATCCGTACAGATACCATCCAGTTTGAATGAGACCCTTTTAGTAATTCTACTAATGCACAGAACAATTGTGTCTGTGATAAAGTTAATATATAAACATGTATACATGCATTATATATATATACATATATAAATGTATACATAAGTATTCGTTGTATTTAAAAACAACCGTTGATCAGTCAGAAGGTGTATTGCTCCTGAAAGATATATTAGGGCAATAGCCAAACTCCTATTCTTGAGCGTGATATTTTCATACAGTCTGATGAGAGCCAAAGACCGCAGGCAACGCCTATTCACCCAAAGCATCTCTGACGATTGCGGCAAGTAATTTAAGTTAAAGTTCTTGCCGTAGAGAGAGAGAGAGAGAGAGAGAGAGAGAGAGAGAGAGAGAGAGAGAGAGGATTGCACGCGTGAAGACGTGCACAGACAGTTCATAATTGAGACAGAAGCAGATATAAAAATTTGAGCCTTCATTCGATTAAATATCTGAGTTTAATTGTGCACGCAGTCATAACTTTCTTCGTGGCTTTGTTTCCCAGACTTTCTTCTTTTCCACCCCTTTCACTCGGACTGCGTGAAGATAATGGTTTACTTGGCTAGTGTGACATCTGAAGAAATAATACTTATTGAACCTGTGGTATCCCCTGATATGCGTGGATCTAATTTTTAAAAATATTCTCCATCCAAGATTGTTGCCGATAGATTTCCTTATTTTCTTTAGTGGTAGTGGTATATATATATATATATATATATATATATATATATATATATATATATATATATATATATATATATATATATATATATATATATAGATATATATGTATATATATGTATATATATTTACATATACATACATAATATATATATGTATACATGTATGTATATATATGTATATATGTATGTATATATATTTATATATATGCATACATA
>NC_089796.1:14961801-15014301 GCF_040412425.1 Macrobrachium rosenbergii | reverse complement strand
ATACATGTATATATATATAAATGTATATAAATGTATGTATATATATGTATGTATGTGTATAGATATACATATATATGTATATATAATTTATTTTCATATGAGTGTTTCATTGTGCTTTTGTTTTTGCTTGCGGCACTTGCTGATGTGGTTACTTAAGGCAGAAGGTTACCTTACTACGCAAGAAAATAAGATTTCATTCCTGAATTATTTCTGTATACCATAATAAAACATGCATAAGGATAATTTTCAAGCTCTGATAATGAGAATAATAAGAACAGACCGGGCTCCCGAAAGTTTACTGAATATACTTTAATATATCCGTACAAAATACTAAAGGCTGCTAGAATTTACTCTTTTCAGTAATCAACTTACAATAGTAATGATGATTATGGTTATTATTTTGCCAAAAGATTTCTGGTTATGTTTACCACCGAACAAGCTTCCCTTCACATTTCGTTATATGGAGGAGCGGTTTCGCACTCTGCAATTTCTTTTCTTGAACTTGACAATTTTCTGCCGGAGTTGCAATTACTTGCGGTAGTCCGTCACGTTGGAGATTAAGAAAGCTTTCTCGGGATGTCCGTTTTAAACGGACTGCAGTGGAGATAACTGCTAAGAATTGTTTAGGATTTATGTACTGTGAAGTTGTGGTCATTTGGCGGAAGGAATGGATTTCTAAAACTGTGTAGGACTGTAGGATGTTGTTACATTGAATGGATTAGACTTACTCATACTTACTGGAAATTATGCAAAAAAACAAATTCAGCCCTATCAATTCTGTCTTTTATCATCTAGAACAGCATTTCAAGCTTTATGGCGTTTCGGTTTAAGCAAAAGGAGGGGAGAGAGAGAGAGAGAGAGAGAGAGAGAGAGAGAGAGAGAGAGAGAGAGAGAGAGAGAGAGAGAGAGAGAGAGAGAGACGCGGAAATATGCTATAAAAATGGCAAGAAAAAAGACCATTAAAAGAGATTTCTACTGATTTCATGCAGTTTTATGCGTCAAGAAAATCTTTTTTCACGGATATGATGTACTGAAAAGTAGCACTTCTTCAAATTTGAACACTGAGTAACTCGTAAGTGTCCACATCTACAATACACCGAAGAGTTCTGGTTAAAAAAATTTTCTGTCATATACTTTGGCGTGAAATTATGTTCCTTGTCTCTGTGTCTTGAGCGGCCTGTACGCTGCACGCATTCGTGCCTAAACATCATTAGCAATCCCCCAGGTCTAGTTCAGTTTTCGTCTAATTTCTCCGATTGAGGTTGAGCAGACTTGCACGTATTTACAAAAAGAAACAAGTAAAAAATGCGCCAAAGTTTCTTCGGCGCAGTCGAGTTTTCTGTACAGCGTATAATGCTGTATTATCATCAGGTTTCAGCCACGGCCCGTTGGTGGCCTGTGTTGGCACCTTTAGCGGTGCCAGACGCACGATCATGGTTAATTTTAACCTTAAATACAATAAAAACTACTGAGGCTAGAGAGCTGCAATTTGCTGTAGGGCGCTGCAATTTGGTATGTGTGATGATTGGAGGGTGGATGATCAACATACCAATTTGCAGCCCTCGAGCCCTAGCTATTTAAGATATGAGGGCGGACGGACAGACAAATAGCCATCTCAATGGTTTTCTTTTACAGAAAACTAAAAACTTAGCATGTACTGCGTGTGCTTGAATGCTTTTAATTTTTCCATCTGTTTTTTTTTTTTGGGACCCAGGACCCACTGGTCCAAACCGTTCTCGTTCATTTTGGTTGACGTCCTTGCTGTCGGCGGTTGTTTGAGGGCAGAATCTTTTAGCCCATTCCACCGAAAGGGAATCGCGGTGTCCATGTTTCCCAACTGTCGCTCGAATCTTAGACCTTGTTTTCTGGTTTTGCCAAGCCTCAAGTTGAACACTTTTCACTTTTTTTTTCCTCTTGCATGCACTTTCACAAGCGAGCGAAAGGGAGAGAAGAAAATATACACATACATCATATAAATATATACTGTATATAAATATATATATATGCATATATATAATGTATATATATATGTATATATGTATATATATATATATGTTACATACAGTATACTGTATATATATCCATGTCTGTATAAAATGCAAAAATTATAATGCGACACTTTATGTAAACAATAAGTTACCAAAGTACGTATGAACCTCAGTTAAAATCAAGTTTTCATAACTTGTTAGCCATTTGTCCTGTTTTAGTTACTTTTTACTATTTTCACTTTTCTACACCTAAGTACTTTACTCTTTTCATTTTCTCCGTAATTATCTCCAACTTCATTACCTCTTTGGAAAGCTTATTTCCATTTCAATCGTCATATTTTCCGTGGAAACGTTTCTCTTCCCAAACAGCAGTTCGTCGCAGCATTTTTTTTTCTAACTAACATTGCTGTTCTTGTTATTTACTTGCTGTGCAATTGGAACTTGAGAAGCTCAAGCGAAAATGCAATGCATTCCTACCCTAATACTATTCTTCTTACATTTTAATACTTTTTAATCTATTTAAAAATTATTATTTTTTTTTGATAAGTGGAATCTCTTCTTACTGCATTTCTCTTTACCTCCTAAATCTTCCTAATGAACACCATATTCTTTTGAAGCTTGAATTTCAAGTCAATGGCCCCTGTGGGTTGTTCCATATGAAGAGGTTTCATCTACTGAATAATAATAATAATAATAATAATAATAATAATAATAATAATAATAATAATAATAATAATAATAATAATAATAATAATAATAATAATAATAATAATAATGTGCTTGTTGTTACCTGTTTTCCAACGTTTCCACATGTGGTCTTTGTAATGAGTTTAACCTTGCTTGGTGCTGTATGTTAATATGCTAATGGACTTTTGCGTGTAGTTTGCATGGTTTGGTAATATAATGTAAGGGAATGAGTCTGAAAGTGAGATAAAGGAATTCAATGCATTTATTCCTTTCCTGTTTTAGTCTTGTTTCATATGATTTTTTTTAAACTATATTTTTTACCAACATTTTTCTTAGCATAGTTATATGGTGCTCACAATTCAGTCCTTTATAATAGACTTATTGACTCAATCTTTTAGATCCCTTAGCTTTTCCTTTTCATTTATTCTTGCTGCCTTTTCTTCCTTGCTCTTGAAGCCTGCATGATGCGCTGAATTCTTACACTCATTTTTTCATATTCTCAAAATATTTTGAATTCTTATGCACATTTTTTCATATTTTTAAAATATTTTGAATTCTTACACTAATTTTTCAAAAATATTTTGAAATCTTACATTCATTTTTTCATATTCTCAAAATATTTTGAAAATTTGTCCATATTTATTTTGAATTCTTAAGCACATTTTTTTCATATTCTCAAAATATTTTGAATTCTTACGCACATTTTTTCATATTTTCAAAATATTTTGAATTCTTGTGCACATTTTTTCATATTCTCAAAATATTTTGAATTCTTACGCTCATTTTTTCATATTTTCAAAATATTTTGAATTCTTACACACATTTTTTCATATTCTCAAAATATTTTGAATTCTTACACTCATTTTTTCATATTCTCAAAATATTTTGAATTCTTATGCACATTTTTTCATATTCTCAAGATATTTTGAATTCTTATGCACATTTTTTTCATATTCTTAAAATATTTTGAAATCTTACACCCATTTTTTCATATTCTCAAAAAAGTTTGAATTCTTACACACATTTTTTCATATTCTCAAAATATTTTGAATTCTTATGCACAATTTTTCATATTCTCAAGATATTTTGAATTCTTACATTCATTTTTTCATATTTTCAAAATATTTTGAATTCTTACACCCATTTGTCCATATACTCAAAATATTTTGAATTCTTAAGCACATTTTTTCATATTCTCAAAACATTTTGTCAATATTCATAACAATAATTCTCTAGAAATTCGATATTTTCACATATTTTTTTCCATTTTATGTTTATGGAATATCTAACATGTTGATGAAATCTTAAGCATCATAATTCTAAGTTACATTTTATAACATTTATAGCTAGATATTTGTGTTAAGGTCAAAGTCAGATATTCAGTTCAGACTTATATACTTTATTGAAGAGGAGATCTAAAACAAAGTATATCTCTCTGCATCATCTACAAAATTTCTTGTTAATGGTTTCTCAGGTTAGATTATTCCTCCAGATTGCCTACCTCTTATTACTGATGCTCTAGTGACATGCATACTTGAATAAATGCCGAGAGAGAGAGAGAGAGAGAGAGAGAGAGAGAGAGAGAGAGAGAGAGAGAGAGAGAGCAGTAGCAGCAACATCAGTATCAGCAGTTTTAAAGACATTTCCCCTTTGCAGCTGTACTTAATAAGTACGTACGTACAAAATGAGAGAAAGTGCGTACATAAAAATGAGAGAAAGTACGTACATACAAAATGAGAGAGAGAGAGAGAGAGAGAGAGAGAGAGCATCAGGAGAATGAGAGCTGTAGAGAGAGAAAATGAGAGAGAGAAAGTGCGTCCATACAAATGCAGCAGCAGCAGCAGAGAGAGAGGAGTTTTAATGCCATTTCCCTATTGCAGCTGTACTTAATAAGTACGTACATACAAAATGAGAGAAAGAAAGTACATAAAAATGAGAGAGTACAGAGAGAATGAGAGAGCACAGCAGTTTTAATGATTTCCCTATTGAGAGAGAGAGAGAGAGAGAGAGAAAATGAGAGAGAGAGAGAGAGAGAGAGAGAGAGAGCAGCAGCAGCAGCATCAGGAGTTTTAATGCCATTTCCCTATTGCAGCTGTACTTAATAAGTACGTACATACAAAATGAGAAAAAAGTACGTCCATACAAATGAGAGAGAGAGAGAGAAAATGAGAGAGAAAAGCATCATAAAATTTAATGCCATTTCCCAAAATGCAGCTGTACTTAATAAAAATAAAGTACGTACATACAAAATGAGAGAGAGAGAAAGTACATCCATACAAATGAGAGAGAGAGAGAGAGAGAGCGAGCAGCATCAGCAGTTTTAATGCCATTTCCCTATTGCAGCTGTACTTAATAAGTACGTACATACAAAATGAGAGAGAGAGAAAGTACGTCCATACAAATGAGAGAGAGAGAGAGCGAGCAGCATCAGCAGTTTTAATGCCATTTCCCTATTGCAGGTGTACTTAATAAGTACGTACATACAAAATGAGAAAATACGTACATAAAAATGAAAGTACGTACATACAAAATGAGAGAAAATACGTACATAAAAATGAAAGTACGTACATACAAAATGAGAGAAAATACGTACATAAAAATGAAAGTACGTACATACAAAATGAGAGAGAGAGAGAGAGCAGCAGCAGCAGCATCAGGAGTTTTAATGCCATTTCCCTATTGCAGCTGTACTTAATAAGTACGTACTTACAAAATGAGAGAGAGAGAAAGTACGTCCATACAAATGAGAGAGAGAGAGAGAGAGAGAGAGAGAGAGAGAGAGAGAGAGAGAGAGAGCAGCATCAGCAGTTTTAATGCCATTTCCCTATTGCAGCTGTACTTAATAAGTACGTACATACAAAATGAGAGAGAGAGAAAGTACGTCCATACAAATGAGAGAGAAAGAGAGAGAGATAGAGAGAGAGAGAGAGCAGCAGCAGCACCAGCAGTTTTAATGCCATTTTCTATTGCAGCTGTACTTATTAAGTACGTACACACAAATGACAGAGAGAAAGTACGTCCATACAAAATGAGAGAGAGAGAGAGAGAGAGAGAGAGCAGCAGCAGCAGCAGCAGCAGCAGCACCAGCAGTTTTAATGCCATTTCCCTATTGCAGCTGTACTTATTAAGTACGTACACACAAATGACAGAGAAAGTACGTCCATACAAAATGAGAGAGAGAGAGAGAGCAGCAGCAGCATCAGCAGTTTTAAAACCATTTCTCCATTGCAGCAGTACTTATTAAGTACGTACATACAAAATGAGAGAGAGAAAGTACGTCCATACAAAATGAGAGAGAGAGAGAGAGAGAGAGAGAGAGAGAGAGAAAAGCCGTTTTAATGTCATTTCCCCATTGTAGCAGTACTCATTCCAGACAGCAACACGCCATCGTTAGTTAATTACGTGATTGCTTCATTTTATAGCAGTCGTCAAGAGGTACCCCAATCCACCTGCGGTGGTGAGAAGCAGAGTACAATAAAGAAAGGGAGAAAGTATTTCCTGATTGCTGACTTTCGATACTGAATTATTGTGATTATCACCACCATTATTGTGTATTGTTATTGCCGTTATTATGGGTACACATAAACAATTTTGATCCGTTCTTAGATAACCGTGTAATTCTGTGAAGTTAACAATTACAGGTTTTGATCTAATATGTTACCTTCGTTTCAAGAGAAGAAAACCTGGATTCAGGTTTTATTGTCATTGTATGCCGTTAGTTCAGTCATTTTGTGTATTGCGACTTTCTCATGAAGGCAGACGCCATTTGATTGGGAAAATATTACTCCGTTGAAAATTATCTTTGCTGTATTGACAAGTGACTTTACCAAAAATGAAATGACCAAGCTACAAGATTTTAAATGGAATTATTGCTGATCTCTGATTCTGACAGATTTCATCTGTAAATAATGCATCTGGAAATGGGTTGAGTCTGTTAAAGAGGGTTCATGTTTGGAGGAGCCCCTTGAATTTTTATATCATATTACTGGGATAAATAAGAACATAACAATTCAGGTACCTAAGATACTGTTTAGTGAACTGTATCTGGGATAGAGAGGGGCATGATGCCAGCAACCCCATTCCTGAATACTTACTGAAAACCGGGAGACTAATACATCTAAGAGCCCCACCTTCTAAAGTAAAAGTGTGTGTGTGTGTGTGTGTGTGTGTGTGTGTGTGTGTGTGTGTGTGTGTGTGTGAGAGAGAGAGAGAGAGAGAGAGAGAGAGAGAGAGAGAGAGAGAGAGAGAAATGCAACCTCGTTTTCATATGTAAAAGTTTCCATACATAGGCCTATATGCCTGTTAGGTAAACCCGTTCAAGAGAGATGGGATATAGGTCACAATGAGGCTTGAGTAGCCTGAGTAAGTTCATTTTACAACCCTTATTGTAAGCATCACACGCATCTTGATCTTTTCTTCCTTAGTTGTAAATCTATCTTAGTTCGACAGCACAGCTAACTTTTCACTTGCATATTGTCACTGCAATAATCTCCATCCACCGTCCATCATTGTCATCACTCTTGTTATCTGATCATCATCATCATCATACCCGTCAAATCTACGATCACCTCCTTCCCCCATATCATTTTTTTCTTCGCCTTCCTTCCTGTTATTTTTTTATTATAACCGAAGCCAGACTTCCATCAGAGTAATCATCCTTCTTTGCTCCACTTCCTCCTCCTAATCCTCCGCCCCCTCCCCCTCGCCTCCCCTCCCCCTCCCCTCCTCCTCCCCTTCCTTCCCCTCCCCTCCCCTCCCCATCTCCCCCCCTCCCCCCCCATCTCCCTTTCCCTCCCCATCTCCCCTTCCATCTCCCTTTCCTCCCCCTCCCCATCTCCCTTTCCCCTCCCCCCCCATCTCCCTCCCCTCCCCCTCCCTTCCCCCTTCCCCTTCCCCTTCCCCTCCCCTTCCCCTTCCACCTCATCATCATCATCTATGTCCTCCTGTCATCATTTTCCTCCTCCTTTCCCTTCCTAACATCACCGTATCTGCCTGTTCCTTCATCCCTTGTCTTCCCTCTTTCTATTTCTCTCTCTTCCTGCAGCTAATGCCAGCCGCTTCCTTCCTGAGGCCAGCGGACGAACTGATCTCTAGATTCTGCTTCGTCTGTTTCGAAGGAGCCAAAGCGCTTGAAGCACTAGAAAGCTTGCCCTCCAATATCGTCCTCGACGACGACTTCGTCCGCCAGTACTGTTTGCCGGTGGTCAAGGGCGTGGAGAACCTGAAGAAGTGGGTCCAGAAGTACACGGGAGGAAACCAGTTTGGAAATATTGCCCAATTGGGTTAAGCGAATTTCCCAGGTTTCACAAGCGTTCGTGACTCCTCTCTCTCTCTCTCTCCCTCTCTCTCTCTCTCTCTCTCTGATTTATAGTGAATTTATATTTGGAAAGATAAATCAACAGTTTTTATAAGTTGTAGAAAATAATGAAAAACTATACATTTTATAAAATTCAAACACTTATGTTGTCTCATATATATCAACTGGTATGTTTAAAAATCTTCATATATACCAATTGGTATGTTTAAAAATCTTCAAGAGAATAACCATTCAACATAATGGCGATATGAACTTTTACCTTTCTACTGAAAATCAACAAAGGAAATAATTAGGGAAATTTATCTTATCGAATGTATCAAGTGCGCCATGTCTAAATATGGAAATAAATAAACGTAATTTAATTACATTCTGTACCTTTTCTGCCTCTTTATCGAAATCAAAATGTTAATTTTTTACACTTGGAAATGCTTCGTTGTGTTGAGAAGATAGATTCTGACAGGTATGACGAATATTGAGAACTACTGAATATATATAAATATATATATATATATATATATATATATATATATATATATATATATATATATATATATATATATATATATATATACACAGTATATATATACATTTATGACGAATATTGAGAACTACTGAATATATTATATATTATATATGTATATATATATATATATATAGTATATATATATATATATATATATATATATATATATATATATATATATATATATATATATATATATATATATATATATATATTTTTAATATATATACTTTTTAATGATATCTTAACTATCACCAGCAACCCACAACAGTCAACATAAAAAGGATGGGAAAATTCTGTTTAAATTTTATGCTGTAGGTTGTGGCATACAAAGAAACGAGAAATTAAGTAAAACTTTTCAAAACTCCATTATGAAAGTGGCTATTTTATTAGTTTTGCACATTTCCTCTTTTGACTTCTCTCAGAATAGATGTTTCTGTTTAGAACTGGTCGGGTCGTCGAGATTAAAAGGATTGACCGCCTTAATCCAGGTTAAGAGAGCCTCCTTGTTCTTCACTCTGGTAAAGTCAAATACTGACTGATGACCATTCTTTGTCTTAACATCGACCAGTTGCAGCCACACGACGACATGCTTTCAGCCACAGCCTGGTGGTGGGCTGTGTTGTTGGCACCTATAGCGGTGCCAGACGCACGATCATGGCTAACTTTTAACCTAAAATTAAAATAAAAACTACTGAGGCTAGAGGGCTGCAATATGGTATGTTTGATGATTGGAGGGTGGATGATCGACATACCAATTTGCATCCCTCAACATACCAATTTGCATCCCTCTAGCCTCAGTAGTTTTTAAGATATGACAACAGTTATCTCAGTAGTTTTTTAGAAAACTAAAAATTCCAAGAGGAGCTATAGGAACTGGCCAAAGTTCTTAGGAATGCCAGTGGTGGATATATATAAGTTCAGCTGAACAATTATAGGAAATTAAAAATAAGACAAGGCTAAGGAATTATCCCATTTTGATATGATATAATGAAGGTAATGTTTTCAGGGGAAAGAACAGGGCAATTGAAGTACCCACACAAATGAAAGTTCTTATGGCCCCCCTTCCCCACCGTCTCGTAGGGGGATAGTGCCGCCAGTGCACCTCATGCGGTGCGCTGTAGGCATTACTTAAGGATCTGTGCAGTGTCCCTTCTTCCCCTAGCTGTAACCCCTTTCATTAGTATCACTCTACCTCCTTTCATAATCTGTCTTCTTACTTTCCACCCTCTCCTAAAAATTGATTCATAGTGCAAATGCAAGGTTTTCCTCCTGTTATACATTTAAACCTTTTCACTGTCAGTTTCAGTTTCAGCGCTGAGTGACCTCACAGGTCTCAGCGATTGACCTTGGCCTAAAATTATTGTAATCACATGCTGGCCCCAGTGCCTCGGTTCAATCCATCCATCCATTCATTCACAAAAATACGCAAATGGCAAACTAGTGACAAGAAGAAGGTTTCACTGGAATATGACGCTTTAACCTGAGCACCTTAGAGCGGATTGATTACCCAAAATATTTGCATGGGACTAAGGAAACCGTAAAATTTCCAGAGCAAAATTCATTTTCATGTATGGTCAAAATGTAAATTTTAGCAAGAAATTTTATTGGTCACACAGTTTCCAAAATGATAATAAAAACAATTCTTTTTCCTGGCCTTTCTTTCTCATCGTTAATATTATTACAGAAGTGTTCCCCTTTGTCCGTCTAAGTCATTTGCGGATTCCTCATGTAACATTTTTTTGATAAATGAAGAAAAAGTTAAGTATATCTTAGTTTATAATGAGCTGAATCCTTCAACCAGAGTTTATTTTAATGTGGCTAAGAACCAACTAAGTTCAGCAACGGACCTACGGTGGAATCCGAACCATTACGAGGAGAAACTGTCCAGAAATTAAATTCCTCTAATTCTTCATTGGCCTTTACCAGTCGAATTGAAAGCTAGTGTAATGAAGAACTTAAATGTTTGAAGTTCGTCTTACTTTATTTATATAATCAGAATCATATATAAAGGACTCTTCTTCTAGTTTTGCATGCTACTTTTTATATGGAAGGTTCCTATATATCATTTATTTCCGGTATATAGTTTATAATGGACATCATGCGGTACTGTTACAGCCGGCGAGCCTTCAGTCATTACTGCTTCCAACCCTTTCGTTCCTGAACCTTCTTTCATATTCTCATTCTTCCAGCTACTTTCCGCGATTTATAGTGCACTGCGAGGTTTTCCTCCTGGCACCTTTCAAACCTTTGTCAATTTCCGTTTCAGCGCTGAATGACCTCATAGGTCCCAGTGCTTGCCCTTTGGCCTAAATTATACACTCAATTCAGTTCAATCCATCATTTATATGCGCATTATCCTTCATGTATATGACGCTTTCCTTGGAGATTTGCGTATGACTCGCTGGATTTTGGAGGTTTCTATTCATAAATTGTAGAGACATAATCCTTCATGCACAGATGCTTTACCTAAGGGATTTACAAATGAATCCCTAAAATGCATTTCAACCAGAGATCTGACTGTGTTCGTATTTACGGTGGGAAATGCCTGTATTGTCCAGATCCAATGCATTTGTCTTTTTACCAATTGATAAAAAGGCATGCATATTAATAAGTTTCTGGACTACTGTACTTTATATATATGTATATAATATATATATATATAGTTATATATATACATATATATGGTATATATATATATATATATATAGTATGTATATATATATATATATATATATATATATAATATATATATTTATATATTTATATATTTATATATTTATTTATCCATTTATTTAATTATTTATCTATATTTATTTGTTTATTATTGTACGTGCGCTGCACATTGAAGACTCATGAGATGGCTTAACCGAGGTAAATAAAACAATGACTTCAAGAGGTCGTTTCAAGTGGCAATGAATCACAGTAAGGTTTGAGACTCAACGGGGTTTGTTATTATTGTAATTGTAGTAACACGTTTTGGTGATATCAATCAATGTTAGTAACAGTATTAGTAGCAGGCCCTATTTCCCACATTACTTTTCATCTTGAAACCGAGTACGACCCTCACTTTCAAAAATCACTTTCATGCAACACGGAAGTAACGGTACACGTTCAATCCCCACCCACGCCCGCCCACCACCTACGCCCCACCCATCCGAGTCGTCAGATCACGCTGTTGAAAGAAAGCATTGTCAGTCACGGTGCGTGGTGAATAGGAAATAGATAAAGAAAAAATGTAGTTTATGAGCTATTTGTTCTGATATCGGTTTGATCCGGGAGTATTTTCTGTCTGCAAGTTAACGAGATTTGATATTTTAATATTTTAATATGATATTTTACTTATATAAATGGATTTCATTCGGGAAGACCACTGGGTTGCATTATTCTAGTCTCAAACCTTTACAGATGAAAGCCACTAACAAGCATTGAGGCTGCTGGATACTTATGAAGAGTTAATATTGAATTGATATTCATTTAATTTTTGAATGAGACTTTCCGCATAGTCATGTATTTTTTCAAGACCAGTTTATCTTAACCAGTGACTAAATACCTTTCATTAGACTGTAGAATACCAAAGCTACTTTTCTCAAGAGAAAAACGTTTCTAGTACGTAAAGTTATAAATTAATAGAAAAAGGTTACAGTTTGTCATTTAATATGAAAATTACGATACAGACAACATTAACGAACGCAAAATAAAAATAAATACTCGATACCGAACGGTCGATAGCAAGGATATCGTATAGACGCAGCGCAGCTGTCGGCAGATTGGCGGTTACAGGGGCGTTGAAATCGCTGGCTGTACACTCGCTGGCAGTCAGTGTTAGCCGAGTGTTCCGAAGGGGAAGATGTTGCTCTCACTCTCTTATCCCCGCGCTCGCTTGGACATAAACACTAAAAGGTGTTTGATCTCGTTGTGTTTACTGCTTTGCTTTGGCTTCATTGGTTTAATGAAGTGGTGTGATTGTAAATTTGTGATGATATATTAACCACCTGAATTTAGAGCCCTTTATTGTAATTTTTTACTAACAATAATGAAAATATTTAAATTCATCCACTAATGAAACTATGTTTATAACTGAAAATTAATATTGTGGTGGCAGTGCTGTGATGAGTTATCAGGAAGTGTGGAAACAAAAATCGGAAATGAGTAAATCTAGTACTAAATTTTTATGAACGCATAGTGAACAGTTGTTTTCATTGCTACTCGAAAACTTAAGAGGTTGCATAAGAAATAGGCTAACTATCGTTGTGCCATGATGGTTTGTAAACCTATATAACTGATATCAAGCAAACATATAATAGGCTTAGGAAATAGAATACAAGAAGCCTATAAAATTGCACTCATTAAATATATATATATATATATATATAAATATATATATATACATTATATATATATATATATATATATATATATATATATATATATATATATATATATATATATATATACATATACAGTATATAAGTATATACACAGTGTATAATTATAAAAATAGGTATGCATGTCACTACACTCAGACAAGTACTACATCAGCTTTGTCTTATTGGCGCGACGAAAAAACTTTAAATTGCTTGATTTCTTTAATGTTTATGTTGCTTTTATTCCGAAAGGATTTCGTAACCTCCATCAAGTGATCCTGGTATTTTGAAATGTTTGATAGGTTTTGATCATGTAGAAAATGGGGCTGATTTTTATGTTAGTTGGAAATAGGTTGGAGAGGTTTGCTTTGGATTCTCTCTCTCTCTCTCTCTCTCTCTCTCTCTCTCTTATCCACTTTTCGTGACCCTTACCTAGTTTTTTATCCCCATGTCAAATTTGCTCTCTTCTAAATAGATTTCCCTCTTATCCTATTTTTCTCTTATCCATTTTGTCTCCCTTAAATCTTAAAGTTTTCTTTACCCATATGCTGTTTTCCTTCTCCCATATCCAGTTTTTTCATTCTGATCTATTTCAAAGGCCCTTTTTACAGTCTTCATTCTCGTTGCCCTTTCTTTCTCATCTCCCACCTCCCCAATCTTCTCACCTGTGAAAAACGATACCTTGAACAACAACATTGCTGCCGACTTCTGTTAGGTGAACGACCTTTGCCCGGCCAGTTTTTTCTACTTTTATATATTTATGTATTTGTTTTATTTTGTTTTATTTATGATGAAATTAGGGATTTAACATCTCAACTGATGAAATTTTGTCTAGGAGGACGAATTAATAGTTTTTTTAACTTATGATGAATTTAGAAATAGCTCTCGACTGAGTGCCTCTCTCTCTCTCTCTCTCTCTCTCTCTCTGAGTGTTTGTCTGTGCGCCAGGACGAATTTCAAAATATTTATTATTTTTTTGCTTTATGATGAATTTGTGAATTAGCATCCAACTGAGTGCTCTCTCTCTCTCTCTCTCTCTGGTGTTTGTCTGTGCTCCAGGACGAATTTCAAAATATTTATTTTTATTTTGCTTTTGCTTATGATGAATTTAGAAATAGCATCCTGACTTAGTGCTCTCTCTCTCTCTCTCTCTCTCTCTCTCTCTGGGTGTTTGTCTGTGCGCTAGGACGAATTTCAAAACAACGGAGTGTTCTGTTAGTGACGTAATTCGATTTGTCTCCGTAAACAGACACCATAAACTAATCTGAGGTTTTCGGATGAGCTTTTGAGTTTTTCCTTCTGTACCTGGTGGTTGTAATTAAGCGTCAGGTGGTTGCTAATAGATAAAATGGCGTAAAAAAAAAGACCCATACTCGGTAATCTTAGCGAGTTAAATAATGAAAATATTCTCGATTTTTGATGAAATATCTTGCCTCTGAAAAGTAACTCGAGTTGGAATGTTGTTTGTTTCAAAAGAAAAGACATATATTGGACGCACAATAATTTAGAGCAAGGAAATTGAATGGGCATTGGTATCCCAAAGAATAACTTTGTAGAATGTTAAATGTCTTTGCTTTTTTTTTGCCCAATATATTGATAATTTTAAGGTTCATGAGTAACTCCTTAGCATTCATTGCTTCAGATGAAAATAGAACATCTTCCTATTTTAAGGCTGACATATTAAGGTTTATGTAAGGACTTCGGCTTGTTTTCTCATGGTCTTATCATTTTTGAAGGTGCGGTTATTACAGCTATATATATTGGAAGAAATATATATATATATATATATATATATATATATATATACATATATATATATGTTTGTATATATATAATATTATATATATACATATGTACACATATACACATATATATATATATATATATGTATATATATAATTATATATATACATATGTACATATATATATATACACATATATATATATATATATATATATATATATATATATATATATATATATATATATATATATTATATATATATACAATCATGAAGCTACAAATGTCGCTTAATATAAAATTCACGCTACCTCGGGAATATCTCCGATGGAGAATTATCACCTTAGGGAATTTATAAGTGATAAATGGATTGGTACTGCCGGGTCGCGATCCTCGACACAGCACTTACCCAGCAACTCCAGTCGACATTGTAGCTCAAGATTGTATATAAATCACGGTGCGATAAAAATTTATATATATATATATATATATAGAGTTATATATATATATATATATATATATATATATATATATATATATATATATATATATATATATATATATATATATATATTATCCTCAAAAACTTCTTTACTGTCTGAAACTTGTGAAGAGATACCCACCCGTTGGGTATTGTCACGTGACTGAAATGATCGACCCAATGATAACGTCCGACATACCCTCCGACGGGTCACACTCGTATCAAGTGAGATACAGTCAGGTACGACTTCGTCGGTACGACTTGTCTCACATCCAGGTGGGCGCTTTGTGACGCACCGAGCCGTGACGCATCGAAGGAAATTATCGTACGTAACAGACCACGGCTTCTCCGGGTTTCTCCCCGTATTTACATTCGCGGTAATTATTACGTCCTGAGAACTGATGGTCTTGTGTGATCAATTTTAGGATTCGCTGCCGCTGAAGTGCCGTTTGTGACCAATATCTCCCCACGCCCGGTGTTGCATGTTCGATTAACATAAAGATGTTCGAGCGCGTAATGTTGATTTTTTTTTTAAGATGAGAAACTTGTCATTGAGTTGATGTCAGCTCTCTCTCTCTCTCTCTCTCTCTCTCTCAAGGTGCATGTGGTGGATAATCTTACCCATTCCACACTTAAATCAGTACAGAGAACTGTAGTTACTATTTTAAGTTAGTTTATGCGTGTGTATTTTCATTGTCACATGTCTTCATATTGGCAATCGTCAGTAATAATAAAAAAAATGCCTGATAACCTTTCTGTAAATATTTTTATCTAATATTGATATCTATTTGTTCTTGAAAAATGACTTATTTGTAAGCATTCGTGGAGTACAGGATTTGCGAACGCGTTTATGTGAAGAAATGACTGTTGGTATGGGAACAAATTCAGCAAGAGAAATTCGTATGCTTGAGAACAAATTTGGGATCTTTCCTAGAAAGTGACCCCCGAGGGTTTTAACCCGGTATGTATCCATTTTTGCGGCGTGTTTAGTACAAGCCCGTTGGGGGACTACCGTAAAAGCACAAATAAAAGACTGTAAACATCATAAAGATAGTGACACCCCAAAAATGAAAACCCTGGGGGTCACTATCTAGGAAAGACCCTAAATTTGTGGAGAGAAATAGTTTTTGGTTTGTGTACGAAATTTTGGAAAGAAATGGCAGCTGGTTTGTGAATGAATGCACGGCGTGACATGCTTGCTTTGCAAGAGAATACGGGAGTGAACTTCATCTCGCACGGAGTTGGTCGCAGAGAAACGACGACAGCAGCGTAACCGGGAAAGTGTGCCGTGGAGAGCCGTTACAGCGCCTCCGTATGCAAAACGGGGATTGTCTTTGGTTACTTTTGGGAGATGGTATACGAATGCTACGGACTGGTGTTTTCCTTTGTTTTCTTTTTAAGTAAGATTTGAAATTGGAGTCACCGAGCGTGACACAAAGACACGCACAAGTGTCCGTTACTGATCTGGTTGTCTAGAAAGTGGTTAATTATTGAATAATTAGGACAAGAACGCTGAATATCACATAAAATGTGTACTACTTAGATTCAACCAGCCTTATGTAACACTTGAATAAACATTTCCCAGGTAAATAATGTATTACCTGTTGATAGTTTTAAAAAATGATATGAAGCATAACAGCTAGACATGTATAGAAAACAAGGTGATAATTCAAGAGGTTCTCTGGATACAAATACTGCATTACTATAAGTAACGTAAGTTGATGAAAAAGTTTTCCTGAAGGGAATCTACGAATCTGTAAATCTTCCCTCGTGATTCACATTCATATAACATAACAGATTACTTTTCTGGTGTACGTATATGACTGTGTAAAGTATATACACTTTATGGCTGAGAAGTGTACGTTCCAGGTGTAGTACGCAGTATAGGTGATATTGTTATGGCAGTGGGAGCTATTGTTGGCAGAATAATAATGCTTCTCCGATATGACCTTGTCTTGGAGGAATGGGTGTGTATGCATGTACATACAGTATGTGCATCGCGTGCACAGTCTCTCATATGAATGACGATAACCTGTTTGTGTACTTTTACCAGCAAGAACTGTGTTCTTTTTTTATAATTTAGAATCCCTGCTGCTTTAATAGGTATCTTGCAGTTTTTATTTCTCTTTGCTCTTTACCATGCGTTAGTAAACCGCCATCTGTCGGATATTCCGTAACATTTGACTTTATGGGGCAGTCTTTATGCACCAGTGTGATTAACATTTTTCCTAGCAGTTGCAAAAACCTCGCCGGTGAGAATATGCGCACTTTAGTCCGTTCCAAGACTGGATACAAGGGGTGGTTTAAGCGAAGAGTCAGAGTCTCTCTTTTGTAATTGAGTTGATTAAATGCACAGCGACCTGAAACAGTCTGTTGCAAGCATATAATGGTCATAATGGGACCCAGAAGCCTCCAGAGCAAAACGTTTATTTAATGATTAGCGTGAAAACCTTGACTGTCTATGAACAAGTCGGATGTGAGTGCTAATAGACTGCGTGACAGTACCAAAGTCACGCCTTCAGAAAATGGGGAAAAATTTGATGTACTCATTCACATAAAGTAGGTAGAAAGCAGAAAATTCTTTAGAGATGACTGGTACTGTCTCCATTTACCCCGCTTTGATCACCTAACTAGTTGCCATGGACGGAGGTATTTGAACTGTCTGGATTGACATGCTATGTTTAGGTTCTCAGTCCGCTTAGTTTTCCAGTAAGGCTGATAATAAATCGATGCGTTTGTTACTCTCGTTTCGTTTTTCTTCTTTCGAGGCACCGAAAGGCTGATGGTACCGTTGCTCATTTTCATAGGCCCGATACCAGTCTCACTCCTTTCCATGTAATAAATTAATTACGAATCGCCCGAGGTTCCCAGAACCCAGAGGGAACGACAAGAGAAAATCTTGACCACCACTGTACAAGGACGCAAGGACCATTAAGACTGAAGAGGTCCTTGCAAGGTCTATTTTAAGTTTTCTGTAAAAGAAAACTATTGAGATGGCTATTTGTCTGTCCGTCCGCACTTTTTCTGTTCCCCCTCAGATCTTAAAAACTACTGAGGCTAGCGGACTGCAAATTGGTGTGTTGATCATCCACCCTCCAATCATCAAACATACCAAATTGCAGCCCTCTAGCCTCAGCAGTTTTTATTTGATTTAAGGTTAAAGTTAGCCACTACCGTGCGTCTGGCACCGCAATAGGTACCAGCAACACAGGCCACCATCGGGCTGTGGCTGAAAGTTTCATGGGCCGCGGCTGAGAGTTTCATACAGTTATACGCTGTACAGAAAACTGGATTGTCGTGCGTCTGGCACTGCTATAGGTACCAGCAACACAGGCCACCACCGGGCTGTGGCTGAAAGTTTCTTGGGCCGTGGCTGAGAGTTTCATACAGTTATACGCTGTACAGAAAACTGGATTGCGCCGAAGAAACTTGGACACATTTTTTACACGTTGTAGTTTGTTGTGTGACTCTTGCAATGGACCTATTAAGGGTGTAGTTTTTTGGATTAGAGGGGTGCCAGTCGAGTATAAATTGTGTGAAAGAATTACACAAGCTTTCATACAATTTGCAGTGATTATGGCATCTTGAGGAATGTTATTTAAGAGTAAATAATGCGAAGAAAAATATAAATAATTTTACACATAAAAAGCCCAGCCTTGAGGACCCTTTCCTTTGGTTCGTCCATAGTTCTGAAAGAGGTTAAGGGCTTGAAGACCCTCTACCTAAACCAGAGTTGCTGATTAAAGTAACAGAACTAAAAGTTTCATCGGAACGGGAGATTTGCTGAGAAATAAGACTAATGGCGGGGTTCCGGATTCGGAACGTTTATGGTTTGATGTTTTAATTTAATCTTTAACATGAAAGCGAACAGAATTATGATGATTTAATTAATGTGTTAGAAGTCTTCTTGCCTCACGCCATGAGATCTCTTTTGTTCCTTTCAGCTTCGTTTGTTGTGTATGTGGAAGCTTGCTATGAAAGTTTATTGTACATTAAGTCTGTTCTTTTGAACAACAACAACAGTAATAATCTATAATAATAAAATCTGAGTGGATCTGTCTTGTTTGTCCGTCCCGGGTGGGGGCCGGGTAGGTAGGGGATCGGGAGGGTAGGGGAGACATGACACATGCACCCTCCTCCTGCACACCTGTTTGTCCGTCCCGGGTGGGGGCGGGGTAGGTAGGGGATCGGGAGGGTAGGGGAGACATGACACATGCACCCTCCTTCTGCAGACCTGTTTGTCTGCCCCGGGTGGGAGGGGTTAGGTAGGGGAGAATCATGGGCAGCACCGGGTTCCAGCGCAGTGTAGCGCGCACCATCAAGCTCTTAATAACAATAATAATGATAACAATAACTGAATAATTAGATTCTAGAGGCCTTCTGGATTATGGGAAAGTAGGTCGCATGATAGTAATCTGCCTTAAGAAGAAAGAAATGTTTTCATGCACAGAATGATTTATGTTTTTCTTTGTATTATTTACTTTAAGAAACATTCTTCAGGGATCCATTAATGACTTCAAATTGTGTGAAAGCTTGGTTAATCATTTCACACGTTCTACTGTAGACAAAGGGAGTTAAACCATATATTGGGCTACAGAATCAAATCACTGTTTCCCACATAATTATTTGTATGCCATGTAAACACAACCGTACGTTATGTAAAGATGTATTCATAAACAGTTAATATTCACGTATTTGCACATATGCACGGCGCATACAAATCTTACACACACATACGTTGTGTAACTTAAAAAGCGTAGAATCTTTTTGCGTACATATGCTATATAAATATATGTAATACTATATATATATATATATATATATATATATATATATATATATATATATATATATATATATATATATATATATATATATATAATTATATAAATATATATATATATATATATATATATATATATATATATATATATATATATATATATGCATATATGCATATACATATATTTATAAATATAATTTTAAGTGTAAAAATTTATGTTTGAGTTTTATGCTAATTATGTGTTGTTTTTTATCTGTTTTAGAGCCCTTGAAGATGTACTTATACATGAAAATTACGAAACGTCGGGAAATAAATATGTACAAGAAAGGCGAATTTTAATTGTCCATCAGCATACGTGTTGTATATAACGGCCATGCCACTGAATTATATATATTATATATATATATATATATATATATATATATATATATATATATATATATATATATATATATATATATATAAAATACAGGTATATATATATGTGTGTGTATGTACACTTGTATGTATATTATATATATACATATTAATATATATATATATATATATATATATATATATATATATATACATATTAATGTATACTGTCCGTGTGCTACGTAGATTTTAAATAAACGCTTTATACTCCGTTAAAAACACTTAGGTAGAGTCAGTCTTTTCGGACTTGCTGGATCGCCCAGGGCGCCGTGGAGGGAAAATTGTGCTAAAGAGTAAAAAAAAAAAATAAAATTTTCACACATTCGAGAAGTCATTAGTTCATGCGTGTCGGTGCTAACTGTAAATCTCGTTTTTTTTTTTTTTTTTTATACATACAAGAGGTTTCCGACGGGACGGGCAATCTTGTGCCTCTATTTCCCCCAGGGTAGGGAGGTTTTTGATAAATTGTGTTTGTAGGTCTGGACAGAATTTATATGAACGTAAATGATAATTTTTTTAATATTCTTTAATGTATATATATATATATATATATATATATATATATATATATATATAATATATATATAATATAATTATATATATACATTATATATATTTATATATACCACATATATAATATATATATATATATATATATATATATATAATAGTAATTCTTGATGTTTGGTCATTAAATGTTCAATTACTTATTTCAAGTAACCTGTAAGAAAAGTCTGAATGGTGACAGATGATATGTTGAGTACAGTGCCAGAATGTGAACGCATTTGTTTCATTGTTTTGATGTGAAGTAACATCTAGAACTTGGATAGGGAGGATATTACTCAATAAGAGATCACTTTATTCTTTTGTTAGAATAACAAGATGAAAAGGGAAAGATTGAAACCTAGAGACAGAGAGAAAGAAAGTAATAGTTTCCTTTTGCACATGTAATTTAGAATTTGAGGGGAGGATTAAAGACGGGTATTGAGTTGTCTGGTCTGTGACTGAACTGTGCGGCTAAGTCGGTTCAGAGTACTGCCTTTAGACTATAGATTTTTGATTAGACTGATTAATTATTGTCGGTGTTTGGGTTACTGAATAGTCAGTCAATGTCTGTGTTTCGGTTGCTGAATAGTCAGTCAATGTCTGTTTCGGTTGCTGAATAGTCAGTCAATGTCTGTGTTTGGGTTGCTGAATAGTCAGTCAATGTCTGTGTTTCGGTTGCTGAATAGTCAGTCAATGTCTGTGTTTGGGTTGCTGAATAGTCAGTCAATGTCTGTGTTTGGGTTGCTGAATAGTCAGTCAATGTCTGTGTTTGGGTTGCTGAATAGTCCGTCAACGTCTGTGTTTGGATTGCTGAATAGTCAGTCAATGTCTGTGTTTGGGTTGCTGAATAGTCGGTCAATGTCTGTTTTTGGGTTGCTGAATAGTCAGTCAATGTCTGTGCTTGGGTTGCTGAATAGTCAGTCAATGTCTGTGTTTGGGTTGCTGAATAGTCGGTCAATGTCTGTTTTTGGGTTGCTGAATAATCAGTCAATGTCTGTGTTTGGGTTGCTGAGTAATCAGTCAATGTCTGTGTTTGGTTTGCTGAATAATTAAATAAATGTCTGCGTTTGGATTGCTGAATAATTATATGCACGAAAAACCAAGTCGTGTAGAATATCTATTTTTAAATGCAATTTTGAGGTACTGATCAGATTAAAATATTTCATATACTTAACTGAAGCGGGTTTCAACGTTAAATTTCTCTCTCTCTCTCTCTCTCTCTCTCTCTCTCTCTCTCTCTCTCTCTCTCTCTCTCTCTCTCTCTCTCTCGTGTCAGGGTAACTTCCTGGATTCACGCTGGTGTATGAAAAGTTTTATTACTCTTTTTATGGTCAGACTTTTTCTCCTCTGCCTGTTATTTTAGGCCGTAAATGCTGGTCGGCGTTTTTCTAGGTGTTACAAAAACTCCTGTGGTCCTTTTTTTCATTTTATTTAGTTTTTGTTTTCCTTATTTTCACGTGAACGTTTTTGCATGTTTTTATATTTTATAGTACATGGGTACGTGTTATATACACATATATGTATGTTACGTGTATCCATGTAGACTATGTATTATAATCTATTATACAAACAGGCACATATCTACCTGTGAATAGTTACAGCTATGACTAATGTTTATATGTACATAAAAGTTAATTTATCAATTTTATATTTTTGCTCTCTATTTCATTATTATTTTTTATGAAATACCGACAGTAAGGTCACCCAATCCCGTTTGTAGCTTAGACAGTGATAATGATAATAATTATTGATAAAACATTTAGGAATCTAAATGGGAATCGAGGAGTTTTGGAACAAATAATGAATTTCAAAGCCTGTGTGTAAGAGGGGCGAAAGAGCCTCAGAACAGAACAGCTCTGTGATAGTGAAAATCGGCTCAATACGTGTGGGAATGTGTTCAAAATATATTTAAGAGGAGTTACTGAAGACAGGATGCAAAGTAATATAGTCCATTAAATCATTTGCTTACCATAATTCAGAGCACCTTGAAAACCAAAAAATTGTCTCGAAGATAAACGTAGAATATATAATGATCATGGTATTGCAGCTAGAATCCTTTTTAGCATAAATGCTGTTACCATTTAGGTATATTACTTGTTACCACCAGTTACTTATGACGCCGTGTTGTCATTCGTTATATATATCATTAGTTGTCACAATGATTGTTATTAATTATGTGTTTTGTAAAGTTGTCACAGTTTATGTGTCTAGTGTGTCCTTATTACTTACCAGAAAGGCCAGACCCCCATAACCTCTGTGCAGTTGAGGTGCTACTTTATTTAGGCAGAGAGTAGCGGCTGTGAGGAGGGAGGGAGGTTAGCTGGAAAAATTTATCATGACGAAAATTTACTTTTTTCTTTTTATTAAAGCACTGCTAATACTTTGCCTTCGAATTCCAGTCACGGAACAAACGTCACGTTAGCCTTAAGATCTTTATAATTTAATTTTTTCTCCTTACCAAAATTCAACGGGTCTACAAGCTCCCCTCCCCAGTCCGACTTGGGCTAACTTCATGCATAATAGTACCATTTTTAAACCTCAAATGAACCCCAGAATGAATATTGTTATCATTAGGTAGCTGGACCAGACCACTGCGTCCAGAACCTTGACTTTCACAGGACTGGCCCGGAAGCATTTATTTTTCAAAGTGAAATTTATGTAATTTTTAAGAAAAAATTTCAGTTCCCTGAAGATGTGATAACTGGCTAGGTTAAAAATTCTTTAGATTCATACAAAATTTTCCTTCATGAAGTTGTTTCCAAAGCTGGATAACCATTGCTGGTTGAAGTTTGGACATTTCACATAAAATGTGCTTAAATATTACTGTTGACCTCCATTCTATGCATGCAGGAATTGGGTCATGTGTGTTATTCAATATTCACGAGACATATCTAGCGTTCATGGCTACTGATAACAATCATGTTGTCGGGTCCCTCTCCAGAAGAGCAATTATAAATTCTTGATAATTACATAAGAAGCAATTGAGACAGAAAAAGATAACAATGAGGATGTATAAAAACACTAATTACATGGCTCTCTCAAGGCCGGCCGACTAATACCCTTATTAATGGTGGTACAGGAAAAAGACTATTATCGTCAAAGTAATTAGTATATGTTGTAGAATATGCTGTAGATGTATACACGCATTGCGACAGGTATTTATTTCGATCCATATATATATATATATATATATATATATATATATATATATATATATATATATATATATATATATATATATATATATATATATATATATATATATATATATATATATATATATATATATATATATATATATATATATATATATAGTTGTTCTGTAGATTAATACAATTAATAACAGTATCTCATTTAAGCTGGATGGTATCTAGTGAATATATTATTCTGGAAAAGTTACAAGCTTTCCAGAACTAACTGTCCTCGTCCTCTGGTAGCCATTACTCCTCGATAGCTTGTAACTTATCATGAATAAGTATTTCTACTAGATACCGTCCAGTAGCTAGTGGAAATATTTATCCAGGATATTCTAGTGGAGATACTTATATATATTTACTCGTATATATACTGTCTATAGGTGTGTACAGATATATACATGTATATGTATATTATATATAAGGGCCCACTATGGTCAACTAACTACCAGATGTGAAACTCGCAGAGCCAAAAAAATTTTTCAGGAAGCAAGTTTATGTCTGTGGGGGAGAGAATGAGAGAGGCGGTATTATGCTCTGTTGGACTAAAATGGAGTACCCCATACATCACGGCCCCGCTGTAATTTCCATTACCCAATGACATGCTTTGTTGATTTATTGCCTCCTGGTGTTTTTATATTGCTTACCAACAATACCCTTTGCTTCAGTGCAACATTCGTATGTTCAAGAAAAAATGAGATATGGAGGAGCCAATACCGGTCATTATTAGGCCTATGTTTGAAGGACGTTTCATTTAGACCTAAATGTTTTAACGGAGACCAGAGATTAAAGTATTATTTAATTCTCTCTCTCTCTCTCTCTCTCTCTCTCTCTCTCTCTCTCTCTCTCATACACAACACTAGTTTAACGTTCTGGGGAGTTGTATGTTTAGACTTGACGGGGCGCCAAAGTCTGTAACTGAAAAATCTCTCTCTCTCTCTCTCTCTCTCTCTCTCTCTCTCTCTCTCTCTCTCTCTCTCTCTCTCTCTCTCTCTCTGAAACGTGTATGGATGGTGTATGTTAAAGAAGGAACATGGTTTGTTATTGGCTTGTTGAAATGAGCTGGCTGTTCACTTTCGCTTGTGTACGAACTTTTACCACCTTTGCCAGGAGCCAAAGTTTACTCTCTCTCTCTCTCTCTCTCTCTCTCTCTCTCTCTCTCTCTCTCTCTCTCTCTCTCTCTCTCTCTCAAATATTATAGTCAGAGAATAAACTGGACGTGAGGAAAAGCATCGTATCTCGTGAAACTTTAACGGATGTTGCACTGAGACTAGACGTGCGAGAACGAAGCCAGGGAGAGATTCTGGTGGAAAATGGCTGGAAAAAATGTCAGCCATCTGGAATTTGCGGGATGAGTTTTGATTACTTGCTGATAAGATCATGGACTGCAAAAGGCCTCTCTGGGAAAGACAAAAGACAAAGTAGAAATCACGATTAGGTTTGCCGGATATAAATACCGTAGGAAATATATATCACGTGCACGGTGGAATTTACTAGACTACCTAACTTTTCTTTTGTTCGTGTGCAGCTGAGATATTTTTTAAAAGTAAATACACTGTTTAAGAAGCAAGATATATTAATATATATATATATATATATATATATATATATATATATATATATATATATATATATATATATATATATATATATATATATATATATATAGAGAGAGAGAGAGAGAGAGAGAGAGAGAGAGAGAGAGAGAGAGAGAATTTGCTGACCACTGGTTAAGCAAGAGGTCGGGAGTTGGAAGTCTTAGAGAGCCGGAACACCTTAAGCGTGTTGTGTTGTGTAGCAATGTGCCTTTTGCTATCTAATCAGGAAATTATGTACCTGGTGGTTAGTCGAATGCGCTGTGATGGGTTGCAACCAGCCAGAAGAGATCATGGGCTAGCAACCTCATCCCAAAGAACGTTTTGCGAAGAATGGGAAGCCTAAAACCTCTTGTAAAGTTGGAAGGGTTTGCGAAACAATTTTATCTTTTCCGTACCTTTTTGCTCAAATTATCATTTAATATTCAATAAATGGGTAAGGTAATGCCTTTAGAACCTTGTCTGTAATGTTTATTATTATTATTATTATTATTATTTTTATTATTATTCGTTTATTCTCTGATGTTAAAGAAACTTGATATTTCGGCATCTTGGAGTTTGTTTGCCCAAAATATTTTTACCATGACCTAGTTTTCAAGGACATTAGTCCATTTGAAGGTTATATTTTAACAATTTTCCCCTACATCTCAGAAACTACAATCGGGAGAGGTCTCTAGGGTGGGTTACTTACTTCAGGCAGTCTGCTACAAATCCTTTGTTCACAATCTGACTTATATACCTATTATTCGTAGGGTCATCCCTGTCACCTTATGTTATAGGTCTGTTAAATAAAACCTCTTATTCATAGAATGCAATGTGCATATACATCTTTTTCTTATTCATAGAATGCAATGTTTTTATACATCTTTTTCTTATTCATAGAATGCAATGTTTTTATACATCTTTTTCTTATTCATAGAATGCAATGTGCATATACATCTTTTTCTTATCCATAGAATGCAATGTGTTTATACATATTTTTCTTATTCATAGAATGCAATGTGTTTATACATCTTTTTCCTGTGTGCAACCACGTTGATTAGATTTGCCGGATCTTTCCTAGACAGTGACTCCCAAGGGTTTTAACTCGGTAGGTATCCACCTTTGCGGCGTGTTTAGTACAAACCCGTTGGGGATGACCGTAAAAACATAAACAAGAGACTTTAAATATCATAGAGATAATGACCCCCAATAAATATTAGTCCTAGATAACGACCCCCCGAAAACCCTTGGATGGGCTAACATCACTCACCATTGGTCTCTGGCTAAGTATGGGGAATAGCGGTACTTTCTCCAAGTTATAAGGTTCCCAGGGTCACTACTTGCCTTCTCGACCCTCTCTCATATTACCGCAAATTTTGACGGCGTGGTCACACTAATTTTCTCACGATCTATGGCTTCCGAAACACTTGAATTAGCCATCTGCTACAATAATCGCATTTAAGTGCAAAGGAATAGATATTTTTCATGTCTAATTATTATTATATTTTACTGTTATTAGGTTATGTAATTGTTATTATATTTTACTGTTATTAGGTGATGTAATGCAAGTTATGTTTGTTATTTCTGTAAAAAAAAATTATCATTTATTATTATGCTGTTCTTTAACTATGCCGGTTAATAAATATATATTATTATTTTTATTAATGTTACTATATCTACAACGGAGTGCACTCTAATTCAATTAACGGTTTTCTAAAAAAAAAAAAAAAAATGAAAATAAATTTTGTTGCCTTTCCAGAAAAAGAGACCAAATTCATTCCCCGTGAAAAGTGACTCAAGTGATGTTTGTGCCATAAGACTTTTGTCTTTGAACAGCTAAACGCTAATAAGTGAAACAGAGAGGAAACATTTAGAAACGCATCAGACTGACAGATCATTTTGCGATTATACTGGTCTATAATCACAATTATCGATCGATACCTTGCGAGAAAAGAGTGGCGGTTGGAAAAGCAGTCATTGGAAAATAACGCATTTGCACATGTACATGTTGTTCAGAATTTCTGTTGCTAAATTCTCTTTATGTACACTGACAAGTATGTAAAGAGAACGCCACCTGTTGTGTACATATGTACATAGTGCAGAAGCGTGTGACGTGTGCTCAGAAGAAAGGCAGAATGAAAGTGTATTGAAATGTATTGAAATGTACTGAAAAATTGATGAACCTAGGAACAAAACAGATGCATTGTAAATGTAAATCATAACTTACGAAACGATATACACAGAATGTATAGGCCTATATACTGAAGCGTGATAGAGCGTACCTGTGATAAATCTTTTTCGTTTGTGTTGTGATTTTTAAGAAATCAGCAAACATGCGGACTCCAATAAACCCGAAGCGGAAAGGTAAGACAAATTATCATTATGATTTTTATTGTTATTTATTCATGGTGAAGGTATTTGTAGCATATTTGATTATTTTCCTCCGTGTGTAATATTTATGTAAATTTCGTAATTAGTTTCCTGGTAAACCCTTGGCGGGGGGTGAGGAGGTTAGTGTCATCAATGCACCTTAAACGGTGCATCGTCAGCATTACGTACGGTTCTTCGCAGTGTCCCTTTGGCCCCTATCTGCAACCCCTTTCATTGCTTTTACTATACCTCTTGTCATATTCTCTTTCTGCCACCTTACTTTCAACCCTCTGCTAACAATTGTTTCAACATCATTCCCAGTGCTGAACGACCTCATAGGTTCGTGCTATTGGCCTTTGGCCTAAATTTTATGTTCGAATTACAATTCCAGGTTCCTGGTAAGTCGAAAATATGTTGTTTTTTTAGTTTTCTGCAAAAGAAAACTATTCAGATGACATTTTGTCTGTCCGTCCGCCCTCAGGTCTTAAAAGCTACTGAGGCTAGAGGGTTGCAAATTGGTATGTTGATCGTCCACCTTCCAATCATCAAACATACCAAATTGCAGCCCTTTACCTCAATAGTTTTATTTAAGGTTATGATCGTAAGTCTGACACCGCTATAGGTACCAACAACACAGACCACCGCCGGGCCGTGGGTGAAAGTTTCATGGGCCGCAGCGGAGAGTCATGGGCTGTGACTAAGAGTTTCACACAGCATTATACGGAACACAAAAAACTCGATTGCGCCGAAGAAACTTCAGCACATTTTTTACTTGTCTAGTATAATTTTGACGTAGGCGATTGTTACAGGCTAGACTTAACATGCTAGGAAGTATTCATATTTAGTTTTTCCCCTATTCTGCAGTGAAGCTTTCTGTGTTTGCTGTGGATACGTCTTAGATGCTTCGACTATCAAGTCTGTAATCGTAGGTTATACTGTGTTTGCAAGTCGTTTGCTAAATTGGTACGAACTGGATGTCCACATACTAAAGTCATACTGTTAACGAGTCACTTTTCATTGGTGTTATTCTTAGCATTCCGCTAAAAATAGCAGCATTCACGTTCTGGGACATCTTAGCTGTTTTTGTGTAGGTCGTTGATTCAAATCAGTAGACCTTCGTGTTTCTTAGAGCAGCGGAACGTATGGTATCATTTGATACCGTCTATCAATCAGGTCTCACAATAATTTTTGCGTTCTAAAAAGGAAGCTTTTAAGAAGAAGATAAGTTTTATAGAACTCCGATATTGAAGTAAAATAAGTCTAATTATAAGAATGTTAATCATCAGTGGTCTGGAAAACTTAACTTAACTGAATAAAATGATACAAAGAATGTAAAGGATGAACGAAGCAAAAGAAGGCCAGTCGTCCAGTCACAATCTCGGTCTGCCCAAGATTTTTAATAGTTTAGTCATAGTTTGGGATGTTTTTTAAAATTTTGTATTTTTTTACAGTTAAGTGATGTTTTTCGTCAGTCATCGGTAATGTTATTGTTCTAATTTGCTTTCAGTTGTACTTTACTTAGACTAAAGAAGTATGTGCGTGTATGTGTGTGTGTGTTTGTGCGTGTAACAGCGGGAAATCTCAAGAACGGCTGAGCAGTATTTGATAAAATTTGGCAGATAATATTTATGATGTGAACATCTACAGATGGGTAGCTTTTGAGAGAAATCAGTTCGAAATTAAGTCCCTAGGTAAATTTTAAAGATATTAATCAGTTCAAATGCTTCATAGCTTGTTACATATTGTGGTTTCAGTTTCATATTGATTAAATATAATGGTAATCCCGTAATAAATAAGGTCAAGGTCACACACTTTCGAAGATTTGAATGCTCTTTAGGTGGCTGTATATTTGTGGCATTTTTTTTGTATTGATGGATTTTTTGTGTTTTAAAACGATACCACATATTTGTAGCATTCTTTGTTTATTAAGTTTAACAAGTATGATTTTGAAAGTCAAGCGTCAAGGTTAGTGAATAGGCCACGGTTTTTATGCATGTGGTCACATAAGCCAGGAAATGACAATGAGGTCATTTTATTCGATGATGAGTAATCTTGGGAAAGGTATGCTCCGTGCTGAGTGGTTTTATTTAATTTTTTATTTCAGTTTTTAAAAGATGTAAAATGTATTGATATTCACTTTTCGAACCAATCATCCACTCTCTCTCTCTCTCTCTCTCTCTCTCTCTCTCTCTCTCTCTCTCTCTCTCTCTCTCTCTCTCTCTCTCTCTCTCTCTCATTTTAAACATTTAAGACGACCATTATCTCGTGACTAATTTAACACCGTCTCGACAGAAGGGAGTGTCAGTTTCCACACTTTCCCTTCCCTAAATTCTTCATTTCCTCTACTTACTTCCTTTGTGCGATTCCTTTCCATTTCCTTTCCCACCTACCCTTTGTATTTTTTCTACCTCCCCTTCTTCATTTCAAACCTCCCACACTTCTATTCTTTTTGTTCCCATTTACTTTTTGATGGCTATTTCTATAGTATTATTTACATTTGTGATGAATTTCCTTCAGTTTTTAGATTACACTACATCTGCGATGAATTTTTAGATCACACAAGTCCATTATATTCTGCGGGACCTTGCTAGGCTAGTCAGTTCAATACCCTTTGAATTAGTTTCTTAGAAATATGGGCTCATTAAGCACAATTATAATTCTGTTAGCTGAAGCAGCCAGTGGCCTAAAAAATCTTATTGTGTGAGACTGTAAGCGTTTCCTTTCCTCCCTCCGCTATCCTCCATCCTTCCTCCACCAAGATTCAAGAACCGAGACGGTGGATAGGATTGCAGGATAGGGTGCCAAGGTCACCTGGTCGTTACCCTGGGGAGAGGGGAGACAAAAGATCTTTCGTCAAGATTTAGGACAATGGAGGTTAGGATGTGAGGTTGGGGGGTGACTCCTAGGGGCAGAGGAGAGGGAGGAGAAATTCGACAAAGGATCTTTCATCAAGAAAGAATCATGATATTCCATTAAGGCTCAGAACATTGGATAAAGAGCTAGTATCTTCCCTCCCCCAGTGGGTGGGTGGACTTTAAATGGCTGGGGTTAGGGAAGGGGGAGGCCAAAGTAGGATGACTGTAGGATTGTTGTTAGCTCATTAGCATGGCGTACGTCCAGCATGTGGCAGGGTCCCGCTCTGGCTGGAAACCGCGATTCCACTACGTAATCCGCTGGAGTCTTTCAAACCAGCGAGGCAGTCTGGTGGCGTTCTTTCAATTTTCCAGAATAATCGCGAGAAATCTAAGGCTAATTAGGTCTTTGCCGCGATAGAAAACTCGTTTAGTCTTACAGGCAAAGATAGAGTAGTTTTTTGTATGAACTTGCACCCATAACTAGGCCATAAACCTAACTGGTTAGACCGAACTGGTTGCGATTAGTTTCCAAGCCTTCGATCGAGTGAAATTTCACCGCCGGATATTACTCGGTGGCTAACCTAATTCTAGCCAGAAAGTGTTTGACTTCGTAGAGGATTTTGTTTCTTTGAGAACTAAACGTCAAGTTGATATATATGTTTTGAAGCGTGTTTTGCAGATACTGGATATATTAGTATCGTTTTTATCAAAATGACAATGTATAAGGTATATTAATGTGTATGTGGTCATGTGGTCTAATATATATTCATATACATATATAAGTATATAAGTATATATACATACATATGAGTATATATATGTATATATACATATATGTTAGTATGTATATATGTATACATATACAGTGTATGATATATATATATATATATATATATATATATATATATATATTCTCAAGCCCAAAAAGAATAGTTAAATGAATATATAATCGTTATTGCCTGGCAAAGCTAGGTAAGGCAGTTAATAGGAACTAATATATATATATATATATATATATATATATATATATATATATATATATATATATATATATATATATATATAATATATATATAAAATTTTCAAATTTTGCTCTTCCATGAGAAAGTACTTTCATTAAAATCGAATCTAGTTTTATGTCTTATGAAGATCGCTGACTCGTGTTCAGAACGAGAACAATGTTTCAGCATTGTAGAGATAGATAATCTATGTTCAATATCTTATTTTTTTATTCAATTATTTATTTTTTAGGCAATCTACTGTTATATTATGATAGGATAAACTGTGCTATAGTTGCATGGTTTGTCTATTAATTCAAGAATTAAAAAATGAATGTGTCTTTGCTGTCCTCGGCCTTTTTTTTTATGACTAGCTTTCCTGTTTATCACAGGATGCCACCACAGTATTCAGAACTACGATGCCCTTAGCCACGGCGTATGTACTGTAGGTATTCCTCCAGCCTTGGCCTTATTGTTCTCCTTTCCGACCCGAGTGGATGTTATTGCGTTCTAATTAACTGAAAGTGTGTCAGTGATAATGTGATATCCCCTCTTTTGTTTATTTTTTCTTTTTCTGCTGCATTTTATTTTTTTTTTTATCTTTTATGAATACTGATGCCACCTTAACGTAACAGAAATACTGCATTCGGAAGACATATTGTCGTCGGAACATCTCAGTTTTCATGTAGATTTTTATTTAGGGTTAAAGTTAGCGTCTGGCACCGCTGTAGGTGCCAACCACACAGGCCATCACCGGGCCATGGCTGAGAGTTTCATACAGCATTATACGCTGTACAGAAAACTCGATTGCGCCGAAGAAACTTCGGCCCCTTTTTTTTATCTTTTGTGAATACTGATGCCACCTTAACGTAACAGAGTATACTGCATTCGAAAGACATATTGTAGTCGGGACATCTCAGTTTTGTTGTAGATTTTCGACTCAAGACTGACACGATTTATTTTTCATGCAGAGGGCAATAAGACCCCCAAACCGGTGTCTTTAAGTAACCCGGGCCCGAAGAATATATGACGTAGAAGGAAAGAAATGAAGTTTTTTCGTCATGGTTGGCTAGGTTGTTAGATTAAGCCGGCTTTATTTCAGTGCGGGCATATGTCCGTAGGTTTGGGTAAGGTGTTTAAGGTAATAGGAGACCTGCTGTAGACCTTTGACCACTGACAACCAACGGGGGCAGGTTGTTTATGAATTTACTGCCACGCACGTATACTCATCTGTAATCTTTTCACATACATTTTAACGTTATAGGGACAAATTCTTGAATAAATACTGAGAAAGTCGAAAAGATCACGCATGAATTGTTCAAGAGATGTGTCTTCGTCTGTATTGAGTTACACTTGCTGTTTATGTCACAATATGTACGTACATTTATTTGTTAATAAGCTTAATGTACATTTTGCATCTTTATTTGTATTGTACCAAAAATACTTTATATAGGCTACTTACAGTTCAGAAGCTTGTTAGAGATTACTTCGAATAATTCGGTAGTTTGTCAAACAGAGGAGTGTCAGCAGTAGCCATTAGTTAGTTTTCTGCACCAGCGAGACTATTTATACCCTTCATTTTGATATGGATATAATGTTATGCGGTTTTTTAAGTTTATTTGGCATTGCTGCAAGCAACGAAGAACTATTCCAAATATCTGTAGGCAGTTAGAATAGCTTCAGTTTGAAATATGATGCACATAGAAAGTGATACCGAATAGATCTTTAGGGAAACGGGCAAATTGTATGGCAAAGTAGCACATTAAAAAACCAGGTCTTCGGTGAATGACATCAAAACGAAAACAAAAAAGTTGGAAATATTCAAATACTTAATTCTCTTTATCACCTCCGTTTCCTTTCCTGTCCACTACTATGGATTGAAGGAAGAGAGAGAGAGAGAGAGAGAGAGAGAGAGAGAGAGAGAGAGAGAGAGAAAAACAAGACCGTGTCTCAGCTGTCGTCACGGTTGGGCCGTTCTTGCCCGGAAGCTCTTTGTGCCTCCGGTAAGTCTAGCAGATGCTCTCTCGGGCTGGCCGCCTCCTCCGCCACGACTGTTATCGTCGTCATCATCTTCTTCTTCTTCTTCTTCTCTTTTCTTCTTCTTCTTCTTCTTCAGGCTTTTCTTTTTCGCTCTTCCACACGGAACCCAATTATAGCCTGCAAAGTGGCTCAGATCTCGTGGATTGTAATTACGGCGGGCCGGATGTATTGCATGGTACGGAAGTACAGTACCAGTCGATTTTTGTATACTCTCTCTCTCTCTCTCTCTCTCTCTCTCTCTCTCTCTCTCTCTCTACACACACACACACACACACACAAATATATATTATATATATATACTGTATATATATACACCGTATATGTATGTGTATTATAGCCTATATTCTCTGTGCATGTTATATATATACATACATATATATAATATATATACAGTATATAGAGGCTATATGTACGTGTATGTGTATATGTATGTGTGTATGTCTTGGGAGTTTGGTCTCAGCGGCGTCTGACTTTCGCTGGTCACCCAACCAAGTTCTGACTAGACTCAGAGTTGTTGACCTTCAATGGGAGACTGGCGTTTTTTTATCGCCTCTGTTACCACCTGACAATTATATAGGTGATAATTATCCATATATTGACTTAAACGAGCCTTACTTAACTTTTGAATTACGGAGATGGATATTTACTAAACGTAACTACTCTTCAGATAGTTGAAGCAGCAACGTAATATTCAGTGGCAATAATGTTTTTGCCAACATTTTCTTTAAATGACGCCTTAGCTCCGCCGTAGAAGACAGGGCGGATGTTCTAGATTGCGACGCGTGATGAGCCGGAACATGATAGCATTCTACACATCCTTTACTATTATTTTCTTCTTATAGTTCTTCGAAATGACTTATTTGCGGTCAGGCGGATCAAATTGGTTCCGATATTGAAAATAAAGGAAATTCTCTCGCTCTAGTCTGTGATAGCTGCTGCGTAGTTGAAGTATATTATCAGCGATATTTGTCTTTCTAGTTCTCTCTGGGAAACTGTGTTCTCCTTCAGATATATACATATATATATATAGATATATATATATATATATATATATATATATATATATATGTGTATATGTGTGTGTGTGTGTGTGTGTGTGTGTGTCTGTGTATATATATATATATATATATATATATATATATATATATATATATATATATATATATATATATATATATATATATATATATATATATATTGTGGTTTTATTTTTCTTTTTTGCGTATGTAACTTGCTTGGCGAGCTATTAAAGTTTTAGCTACTTCATTTTGAATGATAGCACATTTGGGTAATAATAATCTCTCTCTCTCTCTCTCTCTCTCTCTCTCTGTTGGACTGGTCACTGGAAAAACGGCAAACGGATAGCGAGGGAATGAGTAATCAGCAGCGTATTTATTGCATTAACTCGGGTTGCTTGCCCCGTCAATAAGGCAGGTGTCTTTGCCCTTGTGGTCGTGTTTCTTTGTTCCTCTTTACGATGACTTCCAAAATTTTGAGATGAGGTTGCAAGATGCATGATCATCCTCCGCAACCCCACCCCCGTTGCGACCCTCCACAGTTGACTATAAACCAGCATCCTCCGCAAACAGAATTTCACAGTAATCCGACCAAGTTGTTGAGGTCTTGTGAATAAAAAAAAAGAAAAAATGAGCCGAAATTTCTTCGGCGCATCGAGTTTTCTGTTTAGCGTATAATCAAGGCCACCGAAAATAGATCGTCTTTCGGTGGTCTCGGTATACGCCGTTTGAGCCGCGGCCACATGAAACTTTAACCACGGCCTGCGGTGGGGCCTGGCCTACATCAGTTCCCAGATGCACGCATTATATTAACTTAACCTTTAAAGAAAATCAAAACTACTGAGGTTGAGAGGGCTTGCAATTTGGCATGTTTGATGACTGAGGTGGGATGATTAACATCCCAATTCTGCAGCCCCCAGCCTCAGTAGTTTTTAATATCTGATCAGTGACGGGACGAAAAGCTGGCTCAGTAGCGTTCTCTGTTACAGAAGACTAAAAACCTGATTTATAAGCTGTCTTCCTTTAAGAGGAAGGCAGGTGTATCCCTTCGTATGTGGTTAAGCCCCACCCTTCTAAATTACGAGTTCTTTGGGATCTGGGTCGAAGAAGTCCCTGGGTTTCCAGTCCCATTAGACCTTGCCCTTCACAAACAACAATGAATACATTACCTTCATTTCGCTTACTTGGCGAAAGCGATGAAGCCAGCGAGTTCACTGAAAGCAGTTCGTTACGATTTCAATAAGAACGAAGTATTTTCTGATCAAGAACATCGTGAGGGGAGTGTTGAAATCATTCTCTCTTACGCTTTTGGCTTTCAGGACTCATTATGACCCACTGCTAGTTGCGAAGCTGTTAAGTTTATTAATTTCTCCTATGGAGGGCTTGAGGAATACAATACTGCCATCTTTCCATCGAACATTACTGCTCATGGTGTATGCACAAGATAAGCTGTATATTGTGCCTTTCTCCTCGTATCTCTATTCCTCTACACTAATACTACAGATTTTTTTTGTGTCTCTAAAAATTTAGGTGACCTTTTTTTCCATTTTTTAGTTTTCTGTATAAGACAGCTATTGAGATGGCAATTTGTCTGTCCGTCCGCACTTTTTCTGTCCGCCCCGCAGAGCTTAAAAACTACTAAGGCAAGAGGGCTGCAAATTGGCATGTTGATTATCCACCCTCCAATCATCAAACATCCATATTGCAGCCCTCTATCCTCAGTAGTTTTTATTTTAAGGTTAAAGTTAGCCATGATCGTGAGTATGGCACCTCTATAGCTGCCAGCAACACAGGCCACCATCGGGCCGTGGCTGAAAGTTACATGGGCCGCGGCTGAGCGTTTCATGGGCCATGGCTGAGAGTTTCTTATGGCATTATAAGCTGTACAGAAAACTCGATTGCGCCGAAGAAACTTCGGCGCATTTTTTACTGGTTTTTATCTGGGACCACCAGAAGAGTACCAGACTTTCCTGGCAGTCATCGAAATCAAATGATGGAGAACAAAAGACGTCCGAGATGCGGCCTTTCCCTTCGGCCTTTCCCTTCGGCCTTTCCCTTCACGACATCTCCTGACATTTCAAAAGTTAATTGGAAATCAGCTGAGCGTATAAGATCGGCCAGGTCTCATCGTCTTTGCCCACTGGATCCAGTGAGGTTGCATTGAGTTTTACCGCGATGTGATTCACCTGCTGGACTCCCGCTATTGTCTTCTGGGAGCGTGATCTCCCGTGCTCACGAACAGTGCCCTTCAGCTTTATTTGCAGGTCGAAACTGAAGGCTTTAAGGACACTAAAGGTCATTGCCGCATGATAAATTTAGTCGTTTAATGGTATAAATGTAACATATATAAATGTAATATATATATATATATATATATATATATATACTTCTGTATATGATAAATATATATATATATAATATTATATATAAATATATATATATATATAAATATACTAATGTATATATGATATATATAAATATAAATATATTATATATATATATATAATATATATATATATATATATACATATAAATTGTATATATATAAATACACTATATATAAATATATAGGTGTAAATGTATTTATATATATATATATATATATATATATATATATATTATATATATTTATATATATATATATATATAAATATAAATATATATATATATATATATATATATATATATGATATATATTATATATACAGTATATTTAATATATATATATATATATATATATATATGTGTGTGTGTATTATACATATACAGTACATATATTTATAATAAATTTGAATTTTAAGTTTCCAATAACGTCAGGGAATTAGGTTCTGAGGTAAAAGGTAACTGACGTTCATATCAGGCGTTGCATTCCTTGATAGACTTGAGAAATTCCAGACATAATAACAGATAATTTTACTTTAAAAAAAAAACTCAGCTTAAATAATTTAGTTTTTTTCACAGTCATCTGTATGAGATCGGTTTTCATAAAATCTTAATTTTCTTGAATTGTCAATAAGAAGTTAGATTAGCCAATGATTTTGTTAAATATTCATATATATCTTAAATGCTATTGAACTGTATTTTCTTATTTTTTTTAATAAAGAGTAGTTTGTTATTATTATTATTATTATTATTATTATTATTATTATTATTATTATTATTATTATTATTATTATTATTATTATTTTTATTATTATTACATATTATTGTTACTATTATTTTTGGATTACATTATTATTACTGCTACTACTAAGAGAGGATTATTATTATTATTATTATTATTATTATTATCATCAATGCAATAGTAGAACAATAAAAAGGGTATTATAAAGAATCTCCATCTAATTGTATCACGTTATAAAGAATCTGTGGATTATCTCAAGTCTTTTCAGAGACCATTTTCTCCGAAGCCTCCATTGTCCAAGAGATCGCGATCTGAAAAACCGGAGGGGGACGGAGCAATTTCACTCGGAAAGACAATGCAGGGAACTGCGCTCTCATTCTTTGGCGTCAGACTTTGATTTCTTTTTTTTTTTTCTGTTGCTCTGGACACGTGAAACCAAAGCGCCAGGACGCCTTCTTTTGTTTATTTTTTTTTATTTATTTATTTACTTATTTGTGTGATAGTTCTTTTATTTTTTGAAGTGTGTTAACACAATGGTTTGGTTTCGTTCCCCCTTCCTGATTTTTGGTAATGGCGTGAGGTTTTAATTCTTTTTTTAAAAGAGGTTTTTCAGTGCGCATTCCTAAGTCTGTTTCTTATATTTAGTTTTGTAAAATTATTTCTAATATATCTATATATCTATCTATCTGTGTATGTATATATATATATATATATATATATAGTATATATATATATATATATATATATATATATATGTTTATATATTTATATATATATATTTTTATATATGCTTACACATATATATATGTATATATATATTTATATATTTATATATAGATATATATATTTTTATATATGCATACACACTTATATATGTGTGTGTATATATACGTGTACATATATACATATGCATACATATAAATTAACAGAAACTGTTAACTACAAGTAGAATTTCGACTTGTGTTATTATTTTACATATTACGGTTAGAGTCAATAAACAATATAAAGCACATACTTTAGCACCAGTGACCTCACGTGCGAAAGTTTTATTTGCAAAGAGGAAAGAAACCTCATGTTAAAGATAGACCTGTTTTCTAGTTCGATGTTTTTCAGTGTCATAAAGAAAAACATCAATTAATATGCTGAACCATTGTATGGTAGTCAGTTGTGATACCATGTTGTTAAATAGTCAGGTTATGGAAAACCTTCTGATATGAAAAAAGATATTCTGCTAAACCACTCATATGCCATGTTAAATCTACACGTCTGTATCTGTTTCCGTCATGCTTTCAATAAATTCTGTTGACGTTACCTAAGATATATATGTATATATATATACGAGTATATATATATATATATATATATATATATATATATATATATATATATATATATATATATATATATATAATAATCAACACAGAGCCATATGGAGACAGAAGTAAATTTCTGACTCATCAGGATCAAACCTAGCACCCTTGCCTTTCACTGAAAGACCTGGGTTCGATCTGATGTGAAATCAGAAAAAAATTATATATATATATATATATATATATATATATATATATATATATATATATATACCATATATATATATATATATATATATATGATTGATCTGTGTAGGTATTTGAGGTGCAGGGTCTGGCATCTTATGACAGAGAAACTTCAGCTTAGCTAGGACATCATTCCAGTACATACTGGCATGCTAAATTTGTGCCATGAGTATTATGTTCACTAGCCAGGTATGTTGCCCACATGTAGAATGCCCGTAGGTCATCACTGATCATTCATTCAGTAACAACATATCTTTATCATCTGTCTTCAGGTCTGCAATGGTGCCTAGAACCTCAGTGAACGCATTCCAGATATCCCTCTATTGCGCCATCTCTTTCTGTCTACAAGCACATTTCCTTCATCCAGGTTTCCTCCCTCGCAGTGTGGGGGCCGGGGCAGGGGGGGTGGGCTAGTGCCGTCAGTGCATCTCATGCGCGGTGCACTGTAGGCATGACTTAAAGTTCTCTGCAGCATCCCTTCGGCCACAGCTACAACCCTTCATTCCTTTTACTATACCTCCATTCCTTTTACTATACCTCCATTCATATTCCTACTTCCATCTTACTCTCTACCGTCTCCTCAGTTGTTTCGTAGTGCAGCTGCGAGCTTTTCCTCCTGTTAACACCTTTGTAACCTTTTGCTCTCACTTTTCCTTTCAGCACTGAATGACCTCATAGGTCCCAGTGCATGGCCTTTGTCCTTAATTCTATATATTCTATTTCAGATTTCCTCTGGGCTGCCACGCCCTCTAACCTCGTGGTACTCAAATTAAGGAGACCTTCACTTCTCTGGATTTATCTCTCGTCAACCACTTCTCTGGCTGTTGTAGCTAATGCATTTGATGAGAACCTCCAGGAAGTACTATTTTTCTCTGCAATAATATTTTAGCTGTTAATAAGGCGTCCATATTTTCATCTGCAAGAGTTAACAGTGACAGATTCCTTGTCCTCTTTGTTACTGAAATATCTTCCAACTTATCTCTATTTTATACACTGATGGACTTGGTAGCCTGTATCATCCTTTATATTGTACTTCTATGATTGCTTGGAAAATGATAAAAAATTTTCTGTGAAAAAGAAATGGAAAAGGTCATCCTATACTTGGACAATAAATTCAAAGTAAAAAATTAAGATACAGTGAATTATACATAGAACAAGTAAAAAATGCGCCGAAGTTTCTTTCGGCGCAATCGAGTTTTCTGTACAGTGTATAATCAAGGCCCCCCGAAAATAGATCTGTCTTTCGGTGGTCTCGGTATAATGCTGTATGAGCCGCGGCCCATGAAACTGTAACCACGGCCCGGTGGTGGCCTATCCTATATAGTTGCCAGGAGCACGATTATGGCTAACCTTAACCTTAAATAAAATAAAAACTACTGAGGCTAGAGGGCTGCAATTTGGTATGTTTGATGATTGGAGGGTGGATGATCAACATACCAGTTTGCAGCCCTCTAGCGCTTTTAAGATCTGAGTGCGGACAGAAAAAGTGGGGACAGAAAAAAGTGCGGACAGGAAAAGTGCGTCAGAATAAAGTACGGATACAGACAAAGCCGACACAATAGTTTTCTTTTACAGAAAACAAAAAGTATTAAAAACGAATAGATAAATCTCAAATGAATAAATAATTCAAGATTTAAGTAGCCAACAACGCCCGCATCTTTTATAAGAAAATATACATCTTGCCTGATTGATTTCCTCACAAAAAAAAAAAATGAATGAATAAATGCAAACATAGAGAGAAAAGCCTTCCGAGAACTAATTATATGTCTTATTAAACATTACGCAACTGTGCTGTAACAATTACAAAGATGTCCCCGTCATACGTTCTCCGGTTACATATAGGTCATAAATGTTAACAATGCAAGTAATTACGGAGTATTACTGGTAGTGAAAGAATTAATGGGAGCAACATCGTGTAATTTGACTTGTTCAGTTGTTAGCTTTCATGTAGCCTTGACACAAAAATTAAGTTTTACCAGCCTCATATTTTGTTTACAAATGAGTTTGGTTGATGGCAGAAGTGTTTGAAAGTTTCGCTAACTTGATGCAGTGTGTATAGTGTCCTGTACTTATTTGCAATGCCCAGTAATTTGTTTAGGTTCCTTTAACGTCTGCGCATTATCATCCGTTTTTTGTGATTTCTATAATTTTAGATGTTTTGAGAGATGTTTATCGCTTCTTTTGATTTTAAGCCCCATTCACTTACGTTACACCTTTCACATTTTTGTTCATCTTCAGGGCTATTCTAGTTAAGGACAATGGGAAACATCTTCCCTTCATCACAAGTATTAAAGTAAAATTCTCTTTCCTTTTGAGTTCCTCTTCTCCTTGGATCGAGTTCGTTAACAGTACCACTCCTCGCAGTTAGGATGATCAGTCCTCAACTTGGTTCTCATATTCTTGAAGAGTGTTTCTAAAATCTAGCTAAGAAGATCTCGTGTATTTATGATAGCTGTGGGGGGCTTTGCTTTTTGTAACGTATACCTACCTAAACCTCCTTTGCCGTGAGGTTCACTCTTGTTATTTACCCATCGGTCATGGTTCATCGTTAGAGAACGTGGGACTTGTCTTTTATTGTCCTGACCTCAAGAAAATATAATGGATGGCAAGCAACACTGGCTGGTGATATCTCAGTCGGTTCTTCACTGCATTGCGGACTGAAAGGCCTCTCTGTTTTTCATTCACCCTTCTGTTCAGTCGGCTCGATTGGTCAAGGCTTAATAGGAGGACCTCTAAAAATTAACGCGTAAGACAGGGAAATAGATTTAGATTAGATTAATATGTTGATGGAAGAGTGAAATATGCACTCATTTTCACTGTCGAAATATTTTAAGATCTCTCATTATCAGTCTGCAAAGTGTTCAAACTGATAATGAGATCAGATCAGGCTCTCAGACGCTGTTTATGCACATTTTATCAATTTTTGACAGAAAAAAAAGTGCAGTGGATTTCGTTCTTCAGTGTATAATTATTATTATTGCTCATAAACGGCCTACATTTATGAGTAACTCGTCAATTATGGCTATTAACATGCCGAGGGATATTCAACAAAAGCTCATGTCAGTATGCTGTTTTACAAACAGCCTTGGCAAAAGATAATAAATCATGACCGGCAGCTTTTGTTGCCCTACTCTGTGTTCGCTAACAGTTTGAGGTAGAAGCTGAATATTATTTATTTCTCTCATGTTCTCGTTGGTTACAACTTTGCCTACTCTTTGGTGATAAGACAAAATTCAGGCGATGAATATGTTGATTGTTGTTATTTTTGGAAGGTGACACTGCACTTTAAGTCTTGGTCCTAAATTATTATGGCACTTATTATCGTTCCACTATTTTGTTTCATTTTCGACTTGTCGTAGTTATTCATTTTGAATATTTGTTATGTTAATTGTGCAGGGTATTGTCTGTTTTCCCTACTTTCATGATTAAATAACCTTCGTCCACCAATTATATTCTTTCGTAGGGGGAGTAGGGATGAGGAAGCAGTAAAAGTTAAGTATACCTTAGTTTAACTGAACCACTGGGCTGATTAACAGCTCCCTAGGGCTGGCCCGAAAGATTAGATTTATTTTACGTGGCTAGAACCAACTGGTTGCCTAATACCGGCACCTACAACATTAGGAATCCGAACCACATTATGACGAGAAATGAATTTCTATCATCAGAAATAAATTCCTCTAATTCTTCACTGGCAGGTCGGAGAGTCGAACGCTGGGCCAACAGCATGCTAGCCGAGAGCTCTACCCACCTCTCTAATGAAGAACAGTGGCCACCAGGAAGGGTAATCAATCAACCTCTCTCATGGCCCCCGCCCAAAAAAAGAAAAAATTAATTTGCAACAAAACTGAGTGGACTGCAACACACGTCGATTGGTCATGGTACCCACACAATGCCAAAGCAATAAACAATAGCAAGTTTTTTTTCCTTTGTGGTTTATTGCCAAAAGAGAGGATGGAATCATTATGTTTTTTAGATGCGCGAGTTCCGGCCTGCAACGAGTGTCATCATTGTGCGTGTGCATCCGCCTTGCAAGATGATGAATGGTTGTCACGAGGTGGAAGATTTGGACGGAAACAAGGGAGGGCGGAAGGGGAAAGTACTGTATATGAGTTTCATGACTTGTTGCTTGGTTTAAAATTCCTTGGATCTTTCCTAGATAGTGACCCCCAAGGGTTTTAACCCTGTATGTATCCACCTTTGTGGCGTGTTTAGTACAAGCCCGTTGGGGATTACCGTGAAAACATAAACAAAGGCTGTAAATATCTGTAAGATAATGGCCCCAAGAATATTAGTCTAGATATGACACGAAACCCTGGGGTCACTTTATCTAAAGGAAAGATCCGATTCATTCTTCGAATGACGTCTTAATGAATCCGTTTTAGTCCTATTTTGTTGGGGTGTTATTACTATCAGACAAGTCACATACAAGATAAAAATGAAATTAATACAATATGAGGGTGAATAGTGATAAACGTATTTTAATTTGCTTGACTGTAGAAAACGGAGTTATTTATTTCCATAGTGAATATTGCTGTAAACATCGTTAGGCACATGTTTCCCTTTAATCATAATTATAGTTTTTGGTTAATTAAGAGTCGTTCGGCAAATTGATCGTTCTGAAAGTGATAGCAGAGACGTTGTCGGCTTTGGTAGCCATCGCAAACATCATTATGCCTTGCGTCATTATACATCTTCATTACATGACGTCGATGACGTCAATTTAAAGCAGCTGACTTCATTACAGTATTCAGTAGACCGACTATAAAGGCAGAATACATTAAATGACAACAGCGTGAACGCATGGTAAGGTCGTTATTGTAGTTGTTATTGAATATCTGTTTGTATTCCTAGATAGCATTAATAAGTATATTACAGGTGAGATCAAATGCTCGCTTAGTAAGAATGATCGAAGAGCAGGGAATGTGGATCAGCTTGCTTTGAGGTGGTCTGTACGTGTGGAGAGATAAGATTCATAAGTTGTTGAAAATGTCTTGTACTTCGAAAGCTCATGTAACAAGGAAGGAAGGGAGATCCAGAAAGAAATAGCTAGTGAAAAGGGAGGATATTGTGTCGGCGAAGACTTTGCATTAGAAAGAGTACGGAAGAGAATTCAGTAGCAAAGTGTATGGGCACAGATTCTGGGGTTTGACTTGCTGCTGATGAGTTTCTATGTAGGTATATAAAGCGGCAGATGATGTTGGAATCTTTTGCACAGGGGTTTCATCCTTAATTTAGTAGTTAAAGGATGAATGTGGCTTGTCAGGCTTTGGTTTTCTTAGGAGTTATCATCCGTCAGGGAAACCAGCTAATTTGTGAAACAAAGAAACCTTAGTTTTCGAAGGATGGATCGATTTATTGGCTTATTTCTTTTGTTGTCAGTACTCTGTAGGAGGCTACAGAAGGATTAGGCTTGGATGCTTTATAGCTGCAGTTTATGCTTGGTTCTTGCATATTTGGTAAACTAATTTCAGTTTCTTTGTTTTAATGCTGTGCTTTCTGTACTTGTTTTAGGAACGACTTATTCAAACTACGAGGTTCCTTTGCTTTGGTCGGATAGAGAACCACAGTAAATACTGAAAGAGACTTGTAAAAACCCTGCCAAGGAAAGTGTTAATGATGCCACTGACAGGGATAAAAAAACAAGAAAAAAAAAGCTGGACATCGTACCACCACCTCAAACGGATGTAAGAAAAAAAACTATAAACGCAAGAAATAACGACGTGATAATGCTGTGTAGAAGTTTTTTGCTATGAGGACCTTTTTTTTTTTAAGCCAGTCAGAATCATTTGAAATGTCAGAAGTAATGACATAGGGTTTTCCAAATTTCCCAGATAATCGCCGGATAAGGATGTGAGAGATAAGAAGTTATCACGGGGTTACTCCTTTTGAAATAACAAGTGGTTGGTGGAAAGATTGAAATTAAGGGGTTTACGAAATGAGCGCTCAATATAATTTCAAGGGTTGTAGCTTTGGTATGACTATGTCAAGAGAGTAGTCGGTGAAATAATCATATTAAAAACAGCCAAAATTAGATTTCATAGCAGTGAAAGCACTTTCCGAAATCTCTACCTATGGTTGAAGTCAGTCCTGTAGGACAGGTGATAATGAAGTGGAAATGACTCTCAAGAATATGGTCAGAATAATAAGGGAAGAAAATTTCATAGCTAAAGAGGTTTCCTGGATATTTCAAAGTTGAAGGGGTATACCATTAACCTCTTTATCTTTGTTACGCCAAAGAACATGGGTACTCTTTGCTTTGTACACAAAATGGTTAGATAAGGTTAGTTGCAATATAACAGTTCTCTTTAGCTGCAAAAGGTTGTGTTTAATAATTTCTGATATGCTACAAGTTGCGGCAAGAACCTAGATGTAAATTGACTGAACCAGGCTACTACATTTCGTCTGCAATGAAGGCGTTCTTGGTTCGATTGAGTTTTCCTGTAAATTTGAAGAACCCATTCTGTACCTAAACTAGATAGAGAAAATAGCAAAATAAAACCATCAGTCTGAGCTACAATCCACTTAAGTACCTCAAATCTGTAGCGTTTTAGGTAGTTCAAAGACCATTTTATAAAGGCAGTAATTTCCTCAGTGAAAATCAAGGTTGAAAGCACGCAATGTCACGCTAATTCTGGTCTGAGGTTCGACAGGAAGCTTGTAGTTTTGGGGGTTTGGTGGAGATCTCATGAGGTGGGAGCAGAAGCACTTGTAAAATAAGGCCCCCGGCGGAACACGCTGTAGTTAGCTCTTCTTTGTAGGGGGGTAGCGCCATCAGTGCACCTCATTCGGTGCACTGTAGGCATTACTTGAAGTTCTTCGCATCCCTCGGCCTCGCAACCCCTTTCGTTCCTTTTACTGTACCTCCGTTCATATTCTCTTCCACCTGACTTTCCACCCTCTCCTCACTTGTTTCATAGTGCAACTGCAAGGTTTTCCTCCTGTTACACCTTTCAAACCTTTTGCTGTCAGTTTCCCTTTCAGCGTTGAATGACCTCATAGGACCCAGTGCTTAGCCTTTGGCCTAAATCTTATATTCGTTCAATATAGTTAGCTCTTAGACTAAATGGCAAGACCGAGATTCAGAAACGTCTCAAGAAACCATTATAGAAGTAATGAAGATAGTTAAGTTTTACTAAAACCGCTGACTCTATACTTGCGCAACTCATGTTGCTGACCAGTAAGATATATAAGATCTTATGTTTTGATTTGCTCTCCCTTATTTTTCTTAAGTTCATTATCTACAAGAATCTTTGATATTATGACGTCGGTTGAACATCTCGATTTGATATCGAGTAATAGCTAATCAAAAGTCATATTAGCATTGTCACGATTTTTAAGCGCACTCTCAGTCAACCAAATCATAGCCGATGTCAGCAACCAAAATTTACTTGCTCATTCAGATGGGTTACTTAAGTTAATTTTTTTTCTTTTAGCTGCTTTCCATTCAGAGACTGAATTTTCTTTTGCGTTTCTCCTATGCCAAGAATTTACAACTCGACCATCAATTCTCCATGATCAAAATTAGTAATTTTATTTTTACTTGTATAACTTTTTTCATCACTTTACATGAAAGATTTTTTGCTAATACTTAATTATATTACTTGAGATATATATATATATATAACCTATGATATACATATACAGTATATATATATATATAATATATATATATATATATATATATATATATATATATATATATATATATATATATATATATATAAATATATATATATATATATATATATATATATATATATATATATATATATATATATATATATATATATATATATATTCGTGTGGAATAAGAATGAAAAATAAAGATATGTAAGATGTGGTATTAATTATTTAAATAGAATTATGGCTTGAGAAGAACAGAAATGAGTGAAAAAATGAGAAATACATAGGGAATAGTAACATTCTTAGCATCAGTGGAAGGATGGGTAAAAGTTTTTGAAGGTGGTTCGGTCGTATGGGAAGAATGAAGGACGACAATAAGTTGACGAAAAGCGTGTATGATTTTGAAGTGTTAAGTGGTAAGTGTAGAACAAGACCCAGAAAGTGCTTCATAGACGGAGAGAAATAGATATTAAAAAGGAAGGGAGTTATTGTTCACGAAGCGAAAAAATATGCGCAACATCGAAGTGATTGATTTATTATGTGTTATGCGTGTTCAACGTCATGCTGGTGAGCTTTCTGTGTAAAGTATGTGAAGTTGCTAATGTGGAATTTTTCTGAATATTGAGGTCATCCACAATTTAGCAGTTAATGAGTGTAAGAACGACGCGTGACCGTTTTGTTTATTCTCCTCTAAGGAGAGAGAGAGAGAGAGAGAGAGAGAGAGAGAGAGAGTAGTTTGACGACCTCTTCGGGTGAGCTCCGTTAAATACTTTAGGCAAAAAGAGAGATTTTCCGCTGCCGAGGCGTGTATCCAGGTAGCGAAAAAAATCAGCGATGAGTTAATGTTTGTTTGTTTTCAGCTTTTTTCCCCTGTATGCTCACTGGGACTTATTTCTCATTGCAGTTTTAGGTATAAAAGGCTCTGATTTAATTCTGGTGCTTCTGCTGTTTTAGGTTTCTGTAAAAGAAAACTATTGTACCGGCTTTGTCCGTCCGCACTTATTCTGTCTGCACTTTTTCTGGCCCAGGACCAAAGCGCAGTTCTGATCATCGCCCTCAATCTTACAAACATACTATACTTCTCAGCCTCAGAGTTTTGACTGTAAAGTAGTATGTTGATCATCCACCCTCTAATCATCAAACGATTCCAAGTTGCATACCACTGCCGTTTAAATTTCCTGGCCGCGGCTCATACAGCATTAAACCGAGACCACCGAAAGATAGATATCTTTTCGGTGGCCTTGGTTATACGATGCACAGAAAACTCGACTGCGCCGAAGAAACTCTGGCTCATTTTTAACTTGTTTAAGGAAGATAACGATACCGTTAAAGTTCTGGTTTATGTTGTATGAAGTGCAGTACCACTTGATTGATTCATTTATTTATGGTTACTAAAACTGGCATGACAACATCTCGGTTATGATGCCAGTTTTAGTAACCTTAAATCAATCAATCAAGTAGTAGTAGTAGTAGTAGTAGTAGTTATGAAAAGTAACTAATAGTAAAATTAATTCGCGTACCTAACAAACTCTTGTCCCTGCCCTGTGCTGATGTCCTTTTTTATCGTGGGTCGTGGCATCAGTAAAACATGTGACTTTTAACAGTTATTGTCGAGTAAAAACAAGCAAGACACAAAGGACGATAGGCGCTGCATTTTGGGGGTGAGGGTGGGAGGAATGGGGGGAAAGACTGGGTGGGTTTGAGGGAAAATACCGTAAAACACAGAGGTAAATAATATTAATATACAATATATAATATATATATATATATTATATATATATATATATATATATATATATATATATATATTATACAATAATGGGTCTTTGGGCATAGATAGATTATTTTTACATATTGCAGTATATATACAATATTCATCTAGCACACATATATTTCTGTGTGTGCATATATACATAAATATATATATATATATATATATATATATATATATATATGTATGTGTATATATATATATATATATATATATATATATATATATATATATATATATAATATATATATATATATATATATATATATATATATATATATATATATATATATATATATATATACATCTGATGGTTTATATAATTTTCTTGGACATATTTCTCATGATTATTGCTAAATGTATATATAGTTAGTATATATTTAATATAAATATCATTGATCATAAAGTAGAAAAAAAATGACCAGACAAAACAATCATTATCGAAGGTAAAATGAAAAAAGCTAAAGGCAAAAAAATGAAACAAAACCAGAAAGTAAATCCGAGGCTGATCCCACAGAGGAAACAGGGAGACACGGTGGGGTGCTCATCGGTACCTTGTAATTGGCCCTCCAACTTCATTATGCCCTAGCGCGTTCAACACCTGCTCAGGAGCTTCGGAACAAGAAATTGAGTTGTTTCGTTTGGTTGCGTTCGTTAGCGGCTTATCCTTAATTTGATGTAATGTGTTGCGTTTTTTTGTCGTAAAACTGGTTTTTCTTCTTCCTCTTAATCATAATTATTATTCTTATTATTATACTTAGGTCAGCGAAGTATAGGTCCTACTGTTTTCAGTTTAGTGTGTGTCTTAGCAAAATATCTCGAGAACCGATCAACAGAGCTTTGGCAAAATTTTGGGGAACATTTATTAAGCAGGTCATAAGCAAGGTCTGTGTTTTTATCTCAGTTACCGGTATATTGGGCTAACTAATTGGAACTATTGAATGAAAGTCAGGTATTGAGGATGCAAATAATTACTTGCATGACAAGAAGATCAATGGTCAAAGTTCAAGGTCCAACTTAAACTATTTTATAGCCTACGGTGTGGGCCGTTGCATGACTAGGCGTTAGTATACTCTCTGACGGGTGATCTTGTCATTAGTCATTGTTACTCACTAAACATATTTTATCTTGTTACTGTTTTCTTTAACAGCATTTTGACTTATTGTTACTTAAGACCATAGTAATAACTACGATTATGTGCATCGCTCAGATCAGATCTAACAAACATGATTCAGAAATGCAGGGGATGCGATAGTACCATCCGGTAGACTGAGAGGCGCAGATGAACGTTGCTAAGTGGAGTCCACGAAAGTAATGGAACTTTACAAATATGAAAAGAGTAGGGGAACTTATTAGTACGTGGAGAAAGTAAGCGGGCTAAGAAGTACCTAGCGGAAGTAGGTTGGGAACATTAGACCGACGTGACGAAAGTAAACAGAACTTTAAAAGTACATAACAAAAGTAGCGAGAACTTGCACTAAACGATCAAAATTGTGAAAACGAACTTGTTCCTTATAACCAATGGTGTTAAAAAATGAGATAACTCTTTTGTTATAAACGTCGAATGAAAACTTAGTTCTTCGAGACCAAGGCTTTAGACTTTTCGAAACAGTGAGACGTGACAACGGCCAGTACTTTGTTCGTTTGTGTTCGTTCAGTATGACTTCGCCTTGCGAGGTGAAAGGCGATGAATTATGACAACGGACGGAACGCTTTGCGTCGGTTTTGCCCTGGCACGTTGGCGGTCATTGCCTTTTCATAACTGTGGACACCGAGAGAGAGAGAGAGAGAGAGATAGAAGAGTGAAAGTAATATAACACTAATTTGAACAGAGGTCTAGTTAGTGCAAAACTTCATTGGTAATTTTTAAAAAAAATATTGCGGAGATTCTCTCTCTCTCTCTCTCTCTCTCTCTCTCTCTCTCATCCTTTAAGGTATTCGGTAATTCAGCACAAGATTCTTATGGTTTTGTTCATCTACATAAACAAACATTTTTGTAGCTTGTTATCTAATTGTGTATCTGGTGTTGTTCACAGCACAGCATCTATCTCATTCCCTATCTCCAGCTGTGATCATCAAGATTTTTCACCCATTTTTATTTTCTCTTTCTTCACATTTTTTTATCCCATCATTTTTTCTCCATCACCCCATGATTCTTATCTCGCGTTATTTTCTTTTCCTTCAGGATTCTTGCCTCTTACTTTTCCTTTTCTTCATCACTAGACGATTACTTCTCTTTTGCTTCATTACCAGAGGGTTCTTATCTTAAATTGTACTTCTTTCATTTTATTTATCGCGTCATAATGCTTATCTCCCATTTAAGTTTTCTTCTCGTCTCCATCACCGCATGAACCATATCTCCCTTATATTTTATGTCCAAACTTCTTCCATTTATATTTTTCTTAATTCTTGCTTTTGTTTCTTTTCCTTTCTTTTATCACCTCATAATTCTTATCTCTCAAAATTCTCTTCTCTTTCTTCATCATAGGCCTTTAGCAATCAGTATCAGACTTCAGACTTCAGAACCCGGGTGCCATTCTCTGTCTCCTTTCTCTCTGAAAATCAGCTCAGAGCTTGAGAGTATTTCAGACTTCAGAACCCGAGTGCCATTCTCTGTCTCTTTCTCTCTGAAAATCAGCTCAGAGCTTGAGAGTATTTCAGACTTCAGACTTCAGAACCCGAGTGCCATTCTCTGTCTCCTTTCTCTCTGAAAATCACCTCAGAACTTGAGAGTATTTCAGACTTCAGACTTCAGAACCCGAGTGCCATTCTCTGTCTCCTTTCTCTCTGAAAATCAGCCCAGACCTTGAGAGTATTTCCAAAGTCAGTTCCTTGTGCTGATTCCTTGTGATTTTCTGCAGACTTTCTTATAGATTCGTCCTTCGTATGCTCCAGGCTAATGGGTTTTGAAACTCCACTCTCTTAATTGTCGATCTTCAGACTTTCAGTGATGGTTTTCCTCAAGGTATTGTCACGTACTAGAAAATTGCGTATTTTATCTGTAAAAAATACACTGTTTTATCAGAATTCTTTTGTAAAAAATACACAGTTTTATCAGAGTTCTTTATTATCTGCTGTTTCCATTTTTGCTTCTTTTTCGATTACCGAGAGAGAGAGAGAGAGAGAAGTTTGCGAACTTGTGTAGAAAAAACATGTATTTACACATTGCTGATATTACAGTGCTACGCATAACTAAGCAACATAGATAAATAGAACTTATATTTTAGGTGATTTAAAACTACATTTTTAAAAGAAATGAAGAAACCTCCTGAAGTGACCAGATGCTGCTGCTTCGGAGATAGGATTAGAAGAAGAAGAAGAAGAAGAAGAAGAAGAAGAAGAAGAAGAAGAAGAAGAAGAAGAAGAAGGTGCCAATTAGAAAATTGAAAGCCCAGTTACAGCTATAGTGCTGCTATTGTAAAGAGAAGCGTGAAGTGGCAATCTTCTGAAACCACAAAGTACTTAGAAAGTCAGATAGTAGAGAGAGAGAGAGAGAGAGAGAGAGAGAGAGAGAGAGAGAGAGAGA
>NC_089796.1:14954301-14959301 GCF_040412425.1 Macrobrachium rosenbergii | reverse complement strand
TGACCCCGGAACCGCAAGGCTCTGAGTGACCTTCCAAAGCCATGGCTCACTTATTTCCGGGAATTCTTTATTACGAAATTTTCCCAAATATGCTTGACGCACCTCCGTGACTCAGCAAGTTGGTTACATTACTTGGTAATGTTATCCATATGATAATTTTTTTTATTGGGTTCTCCTGTTTGTTTCTTTACTTTATTTGTATGGTATTTTTCATGTAGTGTTGTAGTCTGCAGTGGAGTTTGTATATGTATGTTTTAGTTCATAGGTATTTTAAGGAGCCTTAGGTTAGAGTCAGTATTTTAGTTCCGATATATGTTTATTGGAGTAATTTATTACTGATTAATTTTGAGAGAGAGAGAGAGAGAGAGAGAGAGAGAGAGAGAGAGAGAGAGAGAGAGAGAGAGAGAGAGAGAGAGAGAGAGAGAATATATCGAATTATTGAAGGAGGCTATTTGTCTAGCTCACGTAACATATTTAACTGAATAATTCAACACCGTCGAAATCGAAACTTTTATAAGCAAAAGAAGTTTGCCATGCGTGAACATGCTCCTTCTGAAGGCCATTCCCTTATTTTTTTGTGACTTTCGATTTATGATAATTCAGCAAAAAAAAAAAAAAATCCTGAAACAGGAAATTCACCCCAGGGAAATCCAGGTTTGAAGACGTCGCCGTGGCGCATCCGCCTGACCGGGTACCTGCAATGACCTCCCATAAACCAGTGGAATTCCCCAAAGACTGACTTGACCAGTTAACCCGCTGCACGGTGCACTGTAGGCATTACTTAAGGTTCTTTGCAGCGTCCCTTCGGCCCCTAGCTGCAACCCCTTTCATTCTTCTTACTGTACCTCAGTTAATATTCTCTTTCTTCTATCTTACTTTCCTCCCTCTCCTAACAGGTGATTCATAGTGCAACTGCGAGGTTTTCCTCCTGTTACACCTTTCACACATTTTTACTGTCAGTTTCCATTTCAGCGCTGAATGACCTCATAGGTCCCAGCGCTTGGCCTTTGGCCTAAATTTTATATTCTATTCCATTCTAGATAAGTGCTACCGAGCAGAGGCCTTAGGAAAGAAATAATTAGACCTTCTCTGTTGGTTACTCAATCTGGAGGTCCACACCAGTCCTCCTACTCCCTTGCACGCCTTACCACACACTGGGCTAAGGCCTGTGCCGTCTTAAGTTCGGGTTAATCTTAACCAAGCCGCCACCTCCACTGCCAGGCTCTGGAACTCTCATCCTGCTTCCGTTATCCTTGTTTGTTCACACCCTCTGTCCTTTGAAAGACAGGTGTATCGATTCCTGATGAATGAAACTCATTCGTTTCTCTTAACTATTGATTTTTTTATCATTCTTTTTTGGTTTGTTTCTCTTAACTATTGATTTTCCTTTGAATTTATTTTTTTATTTGTTTCCCTTAATTATTGATTTTCGCTTTATTTTTTTTTTATTCTTTTCCCTTAACTACTGATTTTCGTTTTTCATTTTTATTCTTTTCCCATAACTATTGATTTTCGTTTTAAGTTTTTTTATTCGTTTCTCTTAACTATCGATTTTCGTTAAAAATTTTTTTAATCGTTTCCCTTAGCTTTTGATTTTCGTTTCAATTTTTTTATTCGTTTCCCTTAACTACTGATTTTCGTTTTAATTTTCTATTCTTTTCCCTTAACTATTGATTTTCGTTTTAATTTGTCTTTATTCGTTCCCCTGAACTACTGATTTTCGTTTTCATTTTTTTCATTCGTTTCCGTTAACTATTGATTTTCGTTTTAGTTTTTTTATTCGTTTCCCTTAACTATTGATTTTCGTTTTAATTTTTTATTCTTTTCCTTTAACTACTGATTTTCGTTTGAATTTTTTTATTCGTTTCCCGTAACTGTTGATTTTCGCTTTAATTATTTTGGTTCATTCGCTTAACGATTGATTTCGGTTTCATTTATTTATTTTTCGGTGGGGTTAATTTCCCACAACTATTAATTTTCGTTTTAATTTTTGGGTTCATTTCCCATAACTATTGATTGTCGTTTTAATATTTTAAACTTCGTTTTTCAAACCATAGATGTCGGGGGTGGGGGAAGGATGGCGATGAGGCGGGGATGATGTATGAATCTCGGCGGCTGGACTAAAATAAAAGACAATCGTCTTTCAATCAGTTCTGTTCATAACTCTCTACTTCTTTGGCCCATGGGAAAGTACATTTATTTAAGGTCGATGGAAAATGTACAGATTAGTATGCAACCTGTTTTTTTTTAAATTGTTAGCATTTTTAATATTTTTTTTTACTGTTATTCTCCATATTAGCACTGTCATTAACGTTACGAATGTTATTTCTTCTACTTCTTCAGCAACTTTGTGGATATTGCCGATTATCATTTTTATCATGTTATGGGAATAAAAGCAAGTTAAAAGAAGAAGAAGAAGATCTCATGTATCTAGATTGTGCGTATTGTATTTGTATATTCTATGTATATGGCCCTGAGCTGGCTGAAATAAAGGATATTATTATTATTATTATTATTATTATTATTATTATTATTATTATTATTATTATTATTATTATTATTTACATGCTGAGGGAACCTGACGTGTTGTTATTAACGTAACAATCACTTGGTGCAGACGGCGTCGTTTTGAGTTGTTAAATTCACACCTGACGCCTTCGTTTATTTTCGTACTCTCAGCTAAACAAACTTTCCCTTTTTTATTAATATGAAGTTTCGTGATTGCATTTTTATATTTATGTGTATGGTAATGTATATGATAATGCAAAGTGCCTAATAAATAAAAACATTATGATATATATATATATATATATATATATATATATATATATATATATATATATATATAAATATATATGTGTATATATATATTTATATATATAATTATATTTATGTATATATACATGTGTATAAATATGCATATATAATATATATATATATATATATATATATATATATATATATATATATATATATATATATATATATATATATATATATATATATATATACAGTATTTATATGTATAAAATGTTCCATGTTTTCTTCTTAGAGGGGCAGGTTCCAGAGTCCCTTTACTCTGTTTTTTTGGGGGGTGTGAGTTTGTTAGCACAATTCTCGACAAATTCTGGCTTGGCCCCACCGCCGTCGACTAATAGCAGGGTACATGACTCTCAACCTTGGTGAAGATGGGCACAACTGAATTTTCAGAAAACTTACCCAATAATGTTTCAGTCATCACTGTGGGTCGATCTGAGGTCCCTAACTTGAGGCGAGATTGGTAATTGGCTGAGGAGAGTATGACTACTACTACTACTACTACTACTACTACTACTACTACTACTACTACTAATAATAATAATAATAATAATAATAGGGTCAGTTACCCAAATCAAAAGAAAAAACCCTGGAAGGGAAAGTACACAAATCCGCGCCAGCACCAACGCCATCTCGCTCCGCCCCGACGAAAGTGACGTAGGAAAAAATTAATCATTTTTCTATCACGCCTCCGTACCATTTGCATTGTTGCGAGCGCAGGAAGTGAAATGAGGGTGGCACGTGGATGCAGGAGGAGATGTTAACGCTCTCCTAACTGCCGTAGCTTCTATTCGGTATGTAGAGCGAGACGTTTGACAGACAACTGGTGAGTAAATAAAGGGAAGAAAATAAGGAAAAGAAAGTTTGGTTTATTTGATTCATTGATACCCTACATTGTTTGCGAACAATATCTCTTGTCCATTGTAGTAGTGTGTGTGTGTGTTTTTTTTTTTTCTTACCGCTTGTATCGGCTTTGAATGGGAGAAACTGTAGATATGAAAGTGACATATAACCTCGCCTTAAGATGTTTTTTGTGGCACCGGTTTACCGACTGGGTCCATCCTGTAGGTGACCTATATGTTTGTTGTCTGTCTGTCTGTTTAGCCCTCTATATGCACGTCGGTCTGCTATGGTTGAAGGTTTTATTTTTTTGTCTCAGTCACTACTTTCAAAATGTAAGGTAGACTCCTCAGTCGCCATGCATACTAATGAAGCTGTTGTAGAGTTAAGTCAAGGTAATAGTATGGGAATGGATGGAGTTGGGTCGGTATTTGAAAGTGTTTTTAATGCAGAAACCAGTGGAACCTGAACTTAATTACTTTACCTACCCCTGGCCCGATTCAAATAATTAAATCAACTGTGAAGACAAAAGAAGTGGTTATAAACTCCAGAGAAAGCTGTAAAAATCTCCATTGGATGCAGAGTGAAAAAGTAGCTTAGTTTATTTATTTTTGTTATATTTTAGGATTGACAAAAATGGCAATTTTTATTTATTGTATTTCGTGTCCATCGTCTATAGGAAAAATATATTGAATGAGTAAAAAACAGACACATCACGTCGTAGAGGGACAACGATCGCTGCCTTTGTTACTCGAAATCTAAGAATCTGTTCATTTTTATCCAATTGAAATTGACGGTTGCAGCTGAGCGAATAATTCTTAACTCCCGTATGGGGTAGTGCCGTCAGTGCGCTTCACGTGGTGCACTGTAGGCATTAATTAAGGTTCATTGCAGAGCCGCTACAGCGTATGATCAAGGCCACCGAAAACAGATCTATCTTTTTCGGTGGTCTCGGTATAATGCCTGTATGAATCGCGGCCCATAAAACTTTAACCACGACCCGGTGGTGACCCTATCCTATATCAAAAATTACCAGAAGTACAATTATGGCTAACCCCCAACCTTAAATAAAATCAAAACTACTGAGGCTAGAGGGGCTGCAATTTGGTATGTTGGATGATTGGAGGGTGGATGATCAACAGACCAATTTGTGGCCCTCTAGCCTCAGTAGTTTTTAAGGTCTGAGGGCGGACAGAAAAAGGTGCGGACTTACAGACAAAGCCGGCACAATAGTTTTCTTTTACAGAAAACTAAAACACGTTAATGAAAGAGGGGCGGCACGACTGTCTACAAGCAGTAAACTCTCATGCTTTGACATGCTTGGGCCAAGGCACCGTCAGTCT
>NC_089796.1:14939301-14949301 GCF_040412425.1 Macrobrachium rosenbergii | reverse complement strand
CACAGGCCATGAAAGTCTCAGCCGCGGCCTATGAAACTTTCAGCCACAGCCCGGTGGTGGCCTGTGTTGTTGGCACCGATAGCGGTGCCAGACTTACGGGCATGGCTAACTTTAACCTTAAAAGAATAAAAACTACTGAGACTAGAGGGCTGCAGTTTGGTATGTTTGACGATTGGAGGGTGGATGGTCAACATACGGACAGACAAATAGGCATCTCAATGCTTTTCCTTTACAGAAAACTAAAAACGGTAAATTTCGCATTATTTTGGTAGATACATCAGATTAGTTCACCCGTTCTGCGTTATATACACCCTTTTCTATATTTTTTAGCCAAAAAAAAATTATGTTAATAACCCATATCTTCGTGCGGTCGTCAAGTTTACATTGACTGTTTCTTGTTGTTGAGGGCACGGTCACTCGTTCACTTTGGCGACTTCTCTGACCTCGTTGTGACGCATTGCCATCACGCTCGCGTCAGGATCTTGAGGAATGTTACAAGGTTTTGAATTGAATTGAATATAGAATTTAGGCCGGGGCCAAGCACTGGGACCTATGAGGTCACTCAGTGCTGAAACGCAAATTGACAGTAAAAGGTTTGACAATTGTAACAGGAGGAAAATCTCGCAGGTGCACTATGAATCAGTTGTTAGGAGAGGGTGGAAAGTAAGATGGAAGAAATAGAATATGAAAGGAGGTGCAGTAAGAGGAACGAAAGGGGTTGAGGCTAGGGGCCGAAGGCACGCTGCAAAGAATCTTAAGTAACGCCTACAGTGTACTGCATGAGGTGCACTGACGTCACTTCGCCCCTACGGGGTACAAGATTTTAAGCACGGATTAATGAGGTAAGATTGCTTCCCCCTACCATTTGAGGGTACACACACACACACACACACACACACACATTTCTCTCCGTGTTATTACTGTGATACTTCAAAAGGTGTGTTTAGCAAGCTCATCAGATCATTGAGGTTTAAAAGGTGATATTACTCTTATGGGTTGCATCCTTCTGATAACCATTTCTTAATGCTGTTGTTACTTGGTCAGTAATTTCACTGCATGTTGAATTTCTTAAATATTCAGGAACTCGTATTTTGTGTTTGTTTCCATTTCGCATTTAGCTGATTAAAACTGGAGCTGGATTTATGTTCATCTGACAGAGGCAGTTTAGTAAAACGATTTAGCCAAAATTTATAACAATTCGGTGGAATCCAGTGGCGAATTTCTGCATTCTAGAGTTTAAGCCTTCGTTCAGTCTAGGGTTTTCAAATTTTTGTTGAGAGTTGTCTAATGATTATTTAGGAAAGAATGCAAGGAAAAACAAGTTTTAAATTTGGGTTATAGAGATTGGTTTTTCAAACATAAATATTATCTCGTTTTCAACGAATTCTTTACAATTAAAAAAGGATGATATAATCATTTTTCTGCTTGGCCGTTCATTTTAAGAAAACATCCTTTATGATTATTAAAATAACAATGTTGTATTTATTTCAAACCTTCCACTAGTTTAGTCCCACCACTGGTGGATTAATGTTCTCCTTTCTGGATGACAAACTATCTCTTCAGATCTTCATCGTTTAGTGAATATTGATCTAGCTACTCCTTTCCTCTTAACCAGAAATGGTAAGTGCGGAAGATATCCCACGAGGGTAATTCTTGCTTTGGTTAGTGCAAATTATTTTAATTGAGATGCTGTGGTTTCACAATGTCTGGTGCCCGAAGATTTTGGTTCCTTTTATAGTAAGACACTCTTTCTGACAATGTTTCGTGGGGTAATGCTCGTATATTCAAGATAAGGTTAAAGTTCAAATTTTTGAAAGCATTTCTGAAGTCTTTTGCTGTTTATATATATATATATATTTATGATTATGTGTTTAGCTATTGTCATATAAATATATATATATATATATATATATATATATATATATATATATATATATATATATATATAAATATATATATATATATATATATATATATATATATATATATATATATATATATATATATATATATATATATATATATATATATATATATATATATATATATATATATATATATTACATACACATACACACACGCATATATATATGTGTGTATGTATAAGTATATATATATACATAAATATACACATACACAGAATGTTAACCTTTCAATTCTCAAGTAATCTTTATTAGGATAAGTTTGCCAGCTCCCACGCCCTTCTTTAGTCTGGCAGTGACCCACTACAGTCAACTGACCACGGTGTACATAACTTACATGGATGATACATGAAAGAGGCCCATGAACCGACTCCAGTTACTGGCCTGTGCAGAATGGTTGAGGTGAATCCTTAAAGTATAAAGTATATATATATATATATATATATGTATATATATAATATATATATATATATATATATATATATATATATATATATATATATATATATATATATATATATATATATACATACATACACATACATACATACATGTCGTAGTTTTACTGGTCATAACACACACCTCATTTGGTTCCCATGTTAGGTGGGGCGATTATGAACGTGCTATTGACCTCAATGTGCCTTAGTAGAACCAGTCGATAAATGAAAGGCTTAGTCGTCAATCTCCTTGGCGGGTTGTACCTAGGTAAAGAATACACGGGACTAGCAACCGCACCCCAAAATATCTGCTGAAATCAGAAAGGCAATACATTAAGAAATCACCTCAACCATTCTGCACAGAATGGAATTTGATTCATGGGCCTCTTTCATGCATCATCCATGTAAGTTATGTACACCGTGGTCAGTTGATTGTGGTGGGTCACTGCCAGGCTAGAGAAGGGCGTGGGAGCTGGCAAACTCATCCTAATGAAGATTACTTGAGAATTGGAAGGTTAACATTCTGAAACCAATCCCACAGTGTGTGTCTAATCTACAAGTGCGTTAATGGAATGGTTTTTGTGACGTCTTAAAATGTGAAATCTAGGTAAAGTACGCTAGTGGTTGCAATTTAACGCTAGAATTGATTACGGTTATAGTAATCACCATAGAGTTAATGGCGCAATTTAGTCGTATAAGACCACTGAGAGAAAACATCGCCATATAGGCAAAAGCCCTCCCACTCTTCTCTCTCTCTCTCTCTCTCTCTCTCTCTCTCTCTCTCTCTCTCTCTCTCTATATATATATATTTATATATATGTATATATATTATGTATATATATTTATATATAAATATCAGAAGAGGAGCGAAAATATATAAATATATTTTATTCTATTTTGTATTACGTGAACTGTGACGTTTGGAGCTTGTTTGTCACTAGCCGGCGTATCTGCGTTGTTAAACAAAGTCTGGTCTGGTCATTTCATGGATGGGTGTCCACTTGGAGTACTTGAATTGTCTGTGGGTCAGTAATGGGGACAGCAACTTCATGCCAGATATCTTTGCCAAAATATGCTGGAAGGGAAGCTGCTCCTTTCGAACCCTAACCCCCCCCGGGAAAAAGCGGGTGCATTATTAAATAATAATAAATGCCAATAATTTTTATGGTAACCGGTTAAAGAATGCTAATGTCTTTTTCATTCCGATCTGTAAGGTTAACACCATCTGAAACCAACTCCTAAAGGAGTGTGTGTGTGTGTGTGTGTGTGTGTATGTGTTGGTGTGGGTGTGGGTTTGGGTGTCTGGGTGTAGTTTGTATGTGTATTCTACAGGTGCATCAATGGAGAATAGGTTTCATATGCACTGCTTCATTTATTTTTCAGTTGACAATATCAATTCTCAGTGACATAGTTGTACTGGTCAGGTGTCGAGAGAAACAGAGAAAAAGAGGCTGTCGTTTGTGGAAAAGCATATGTGACGATGAATAGAGATAGAAAACGGCACCGAGCGGAAATGAGAGAGAGAGAGAGCGAGAGAGAGAGAGAGAGAGAGAGAGAGAGAGAGAGAGAGACAGAGGCTGAGTAAATTACCAATAGCACTAGGTAAACCCCTTACGATGCTCACAACATTTATAGTCACTAAAAGGACAAATACAATAACAGACTGTGATTAAAAGAGGTTGCTTTAACAGGAAATAACATATGAAATCACGTTAAAACTACGGAACTATAAAGAACTACTCTTGATATTAAGCATGTTATTCGAATCAGAAAATGGACAACTTATTTTCAGGTCTTCATAAGTTTCATGATCTTCAAAAAAGGACCATTTCCTGGATGCCTCATAGGTGCTGGGTTTAGGAGAGGGAGGATAGTAAGGGGAGGGGGCTGGGGATAGGGAGGAGCGGGTATGAGTGAGTAAGGGAGGGGGAAGGGAAATAGGAGAGTCGAGAGGAGGGGGAGTAAGGGGAGGAGGGGGAATAGGGGGTAAGAGGAGGAGTAGGAGGGGGAAATAGGAGAGTCGGGAGGAGGGGGGGAACAGGGGAGTAAGGGAGGAGGAGGGGGAAGTAGGAGAGTCAGGGGAGGAGGAGGGGAAATAGGAGAGTAGAGAGGAGGGGGAATAAGGGGTAAGGGAGGAGGAGGGGGAAATAGGAGAGTTGGGGAGGAGGGGAATAAGGGAGTAAGGGGAGGAGGAAGGGGGGAATAGGGAGTCAGGGGAGGAGGAGGGGGAAACAGGAGAGTCAGGGGAGGAAGATGGGAAATAGTAGAGTCAGGGGAGGAGGGGGAAACAGGAGAGTCAGGGGAGGAGGAGGGGGAAATAGGGGAGTTTGAGGGGAAGAGGTAGTAGGGAGGGGGGGAGGAGGGGGAAATGGTTTCTTTGAAAATCTAAGAAACCTTTCAAGTAGAGTTGTGGTCATACTGACCAAGTTCCTCTCGCTGAACACCCTCAGAGCAATGATCCCAAAAGAGAGAGAGAGAGAGAGAGAGAGAGAGAGAGAGAGAGAGAGAGAGAGAGAGAGAGAGAGAGAGACTATCCTATAATGAATAGAAATGGAGAACGACTAATGATGAACACATAATATTTTTTGTATGTAGAATCGATACCTGATAACAGAGAAAATAGCGAACGATAAAGAATTGTTGGGTATATTAAATATAAAGACTGATAGACAGAGAGTATCTAATAATGAACGGTGAGTAAGGGAAGAAAATAAACTGACAGACAACCATTAACAGGCGATTATTTTTTCCATACCGGTGAATGAGTCTGTATGTGTGATCAGTCAAGCAGTGTCCGTTTAGAGTTAGTACTTTATCTTACATTTTCTCTTCAGCTAAAACACTGAGTAGGCAAGTGTAAATTTCAGTAATACTTCACACAAAACCTATATATATATATATATATATATATATATATATATATATATATATATATATATATATATATATATATATATATATATACATAATAAAACATTGGGGCAAAGGGATATAATAAAACATGCCTGAATTGCTTCTCTCGATCAGTGATCGAACACAGGACTCAAACTGACGAGACAAACGTTGTGGTCGGTAGCTACGCGTACTAAAAAAATTATATAACCGTCTCACTCGTCCGACCGGGAGGAAGAAATAAATAAAGCGAGATTAGCCTCTGTATCGAGTGATAACAGCTGATGTAGAGTAATGTTCCAGGGTAATGTTTCACGATACAGATATCAAACGTTTTACTCTCACGGTGAATTAGTCGTGGTGTCCCTATATATGGGTGTGAATTTCCTCTCTCTCTCTCTCTGTCGATTATGCCTATTTTCGTTATATGTACACATCTGTGGATCATAGATATTCCAATAACGATTCAGTCCTAGTGTAAATTCTGTCTTGGCTGTTATCAGCTATCATCAGCCTATCTATCTATAGGTCACTCAAAACTAAAGCCTAATGGTAACGAAAAGAAAACTATAACTGTAATTGTAGCTCATTCTTCAACCTTATCAAGTCTTTGTATCAGTTACCGTCTTCCTCCGTGGATAAATCTTTTCTTCTTACTCCTATTTCCTTTTCCAATTTCAAACCTCAGCTAGTCAAACCCTTCCATTGGGCCCTTTGAGAAAAAGTGCGGGCTTATGAGATAGAACAACATGTAAAAGGCTGGTTTTGGTGTCTTTATAAAGCTGAATGCTTGTACATTATTTGGGTATGTTCATAAAAGGAAAAGAACTTTATACCATATATATTCTACCTACTGGTGGCACAGACTGGTTCCTTAACTATGCAGTCATGCTCTTTCCTTGCAGGAACCCAGCAAAACGTAATATTTTGAACTTAATCTAATTATCTGGAAGTAGCTAGGTAAGGATGTTTGGTATTCAGTCACGATGATAATAAAATTTATAGCGAATAAATTTCAATGGTTTCTTGGTCCTTACAACAATAATAATGCAGTATAGTGATAGGCAGTGGTTATGAGGGTAACAGGTATGCCATAGGACAGGCTGCAATGGCTCATCTGGACAGACTATACAATGGGCTCATCTAGTCCAGTTTTGGTTTTATACAGGTAAAAGACCTGAGTGGAATCGAACCACATTACACCGCATGAAATAAATGCTTCTTCATTGACCGGCGGAATCGCTCAGGGGAATCTAGCCGAGAACTCCATCGACTCGTGACACCCCCCATCTTGAAAAAATGAAAGGTAAAGAAACCAAAGGAAAACGGAATCAATGAAAAATTGGTTTTCCTTTCTGCTTAAGATTGTGCGTTTCTTTTATTGCAGCCAGTGCTCACGGTGGTCCTTACGCAGCACAATGTAGACAGTACCAAAGGTCTTCCGTCCCAGTGTCTTTGCTTTCTTATTTTTCCTTTAAATCGGTTCTCTTCGTTTCTCCCTACCTTGCTGTTCAACAATGTTAACTTTATCTTATAGATAATAAGTTGAGCACAAACCATGAGCTGTATAGTTTGATGGAGTCGTAGAATAATGGTCTGTTTAAAGTGCACTATAATAATAATAATAATAATAATAATAATAATAATAATATAATATAATAATAATAATAATGCAGGCTGCTCAAATATCAAGAGCCCGTGGAGGTTATAAGGCTTACTTAATTTAATAACAAGTGCGTTCGAAGACCTCAAGCCTCTACCAAGGCTGAGCGATCCACGGACACCCTCCAAAAGGTCCCCTCTTTTCCTGAATTTACATTCGTATCTCTCCCAAAACCTTTGCGCAATCCGGCTAACAAACGGACTAACAGACAAACAATCGAAAATAACTTTCATGTCTGAAATCGCTGTTCGCATGTCTTTTGAGATTCTACTTCCGCTCATTTTAGCTTGCCAATCTATTTAAAGATTATATAAGGCGACAGATGGTGTTGGACCTAGGTGGAACTTTTTACGTTCCATGATTTTACTTCGTCAAAAAGGAGCCTGCAACCGCCGTAGATTTATGCTCTGTTAATGAATATTACATTTTTCTATCTATATCAGGTGACTTTGATTTACATTCTCGGTAAAGTGGGGAAAAGGAAACTGATTGTGAAATATAAGATATTTACGAGATTAAAAAAATACGTTACGAATACTGACAAAAGTATAATGTTTTTGCTGATCAGCTGAGACTAAGGAAGGTAACTCCTCTGATCTATTTCCTTTTAAGTACCGAAAAATGCCTTCAGTCAGTCTCCAACTGGGAGTGTTTTAATAAGTAACTGGTTACAAATGAGTGGCTGAGACAGTGAAAGAAAGCCTCTGTTTTCACTGTTTAGTTTCAAGTATTGAGAAATTTCTTCAGCCTCGTAGTGGGAGGCTTCAAATACACATCTGCTTCCGGTTGAATAGCCGAGACAGTGACGGGAAATCTCCACATTTCTCATTCCATTCTGTGGAAAAATATTTTCGGTCTGCCAACAATCCCCTTTAATCACGACTTCCCTTTTCTGAACAGCTGAGGAAACTCAAGACGACCTCCATGAAGACTTTAAGTTCCGAAGTTCTGCTACTTTCGGCTGAGTTGCCGAGAGAACGAAAAGAAACCTTCATGTTCCTTTTTTTCACTCTGTCGTCTGTGTACAGTACTTCTTGCCGGGTGGATGAGTCTCCCTTGCTCTAAATGTCTGGCACAAAAAGGGTGGTGTTAGCAAGATATCGTGGAGCAACCTGAATCTTCTGTCGAGTTCCCACTTGAAGTTTCTTAGATACATTTGTTTCAAGTTTCTTAGATACCTTTGTTTCAAGTTTCTTAGATGCCTTTGTTTCAAGTTTCCCAGATACCATTGTTTCAAGTTTCTTAGATGCCTGTGTTTCAAGTTTCTCAGATACCTTTGTTTCAAGTTTCTTAGATACCTTTGTTTCATTCGTATATCTTCCTTTCGCTTTCTTTCAGTTTTCTTCCAAGGTGACCCTTCTCAGTATGCATAGTTTTGCTTAATATTTTGCTCCACTCGCTTTTTTTTAGGTTGGCTTTCATTAAACTGTTTTAATTCAATACGATTTCTATCTCATTTCTGCGTTCTAAGGTTATTGAATTTTTCTTCAAACTGTTTTTCACCAGGCAGTTAAGATTTCTTGAAAATTAAAGTAACGATTGATATTTTGCAAGACACGTTACGCTCAACCCTGGGACCGGCGTGAACGCACAAGACCTCATGGCTTAGTTGCTTAGAAGCACGAATTACTGCACCTCCGTTCATATTCTCTTTCTTCCATCTGACTTTCCACACTCTCCTACCAGTTGTTTCATAGCGCAACTGCTAGGTTTTCCTCCTCTTACACCTTTAATATCTCCTTTATTCTCAATTTCCCCTTCAGCATTGAATGACCTCATAAGTCCCAGCGCTCGGCCTTTGACCTAAATTCTATGTTCCTTCTTTCTTTGGGAGCACGAAAGATCTCAGAAATATCTGGTATAGTCACGTATTCAGTCGGAGGCAGATGAAACCACGAAAATGCCATTTAATAAATGAGATTGCCGGTCACATTCACCCGACCCATTCAGATGCAACGAAGGGTAAGATTTTCTTCCAACCCACACGGACGTGTTATATATACCTTAATGAGGCTAATATGGTATGAATGTATGAGATTAAATCAATTCTCATGCTTCATGATGACGCTGGTGGATAAGTATGGGATCGACTATGCTCCCCAATTCGAAATGACGGTTTCCAATGAGGAAGTCTTCTAAAAAATTTTTATGCATGTGTATATTAATTTTTTTATTGATTTAGCTTTTGTTGTTGATTTTTCTCCTCTCTCTCTCTCTCTCTCTCTCTCTCTCTCTCTCTCTCTCTCTCTCTCTCTCTCTCTCTCTCTCTCTCTCTCTCCATAGCCGATCCGAGCAGGTGAAGCTTGCAAAATGGAAGCTTGCTTTGTAAGTTAAGGATCTTTTACACTTCTCTCAAATGAGTGTTCGCTCATTTTCAGTAATAATAATAATAATAATAATAATTAATAATAATAATAATAATAATAATAATAATAATAATAATTAGAGGGCTTTGTTAATTATTAATATTATTACAATATAATAATAATAATATTGATAATATTTCCTCAATGGAAGCATAACTTCGTGATGATATGCACATATTTGTTAAGGATCTTTCAAACTTCTTTCGAATGAGTGTTCGCTCCTTTTCAATAATAGTAATAATAATGATAATAATAATAATAATAATAATTCCTCAGTGGAAGTATAGCGCCTAGTTATAGCCTCCATATATTTGTTAAGGATCTTTCAAACTTCTGTCAAATGAGTGCTCGCTCCTTTTCAATGTAATAATAATAATAATAATAATAATAATAATAATAATAATAATAATAATAATTCCTCAGTGGAAGTTTAGCGTCTAATTATACAGTAGCCTCCACACATTTGTTAAGGAGATTTCAGAGTTCTTTCAAATGAGTGTTCGTTCCTTTTCAATGATAACAATATTAATAGTAATAATAATAACGACAATTTCATCAATGGAAGCATAGTTTCGAGTGATGGCACTCACATATTAGCTGACTCAACAGGCGATACATGTGTTGATAGTAAATTATCGCCATCACTTTTACGGCCTCATTCAAAGAGTTGTGAGTTTAGCAACTCTTCACATTTTCCAGCGCACACTGAGTGTGATGGAC
>NC_089796.1:14899301-14931801 GCF_040412425.1 Macrobrachium rosenbergii | reverse complement strand
TTTCACTTTGAGTTTTCATTTCTCGCGGTTTTTTACTTTCCTTTCTTGTCGTTTTCCTCGGTCATGGGCTAGAAAAGGGCATTAGGTTGCCTGTATCCATCGGCCTTGCTGTCGTAAAAGGAAATTTACTTCCTTCCTCATTCCAAGTTTACTTTCATGACTGAAGTCCAGCTGCATTACATGACTCGATTCAGGTAGTCAAAAGAGAGAGAGAGAGAGAGAGAGAGAGAGAGAGAGAGAGAGATGGGCACTAGTATTTACCTTATATTATCGCAGTCACATAGAGAATGAATACCTAAATGTCCCAGTATGATTGCACAGTCAGAGAGTGAATGATACGGGTTTCAAGTGTTCAAAATATAAACCATTGAGAGAGAGAGAGAGAGAGAGAGAGAGAGAGAGAGAGAGAGAGAGAGAGAGAGATGTAAACGTATCGAGAATCCTTCCAAAAGCTGGTGGTTGTTATTTTGGAGATCAGTAGCCTGTGAGTATTTCAAATGGATATCTTTTAATAGATCGTGCGTTTGATAAGCCCAGTATAGTCTAATTTATGATACAACACGAGGCAGCCTTTGAAGTTAAGAGCTATAATAGTTTCAGCACCCACAGCAAAGGTCGGTTCAAGACGAATTGGGCGACTTCTCAATATCCGTTCAAAATATTGTCACTCTTTGACACACAGAGAGAGAGAGAGAGAGAGAGAGAGAGAGAGAGAGAGAGAGAGAGAGAGAGAGAGAGAGAGAGAGAGAAGCCTTCTATATACTTATTAAATATTTTAGGCAAGACTGATAATTATTTTCCGTGCGCTATTATTTTGAGAGGACGCATCAATTATTGATTTGACTTCGAAGTAGTGAAACTTATGATCTGATTATGATACCCCTCTTGACCTTACTACTGTACTACTAACAGTTAAGTTTATAATGCAAACTGGGCACCCGTCAGTGTACAAATAGCACTGTGTAATGAGTGTTGCTATTTAGGCCAAATTCGATTGTATTGGGTCTCTTAATCTGGCCGAAAAATGTCCAACCATTCCTATGGAACAAGCCAGAAAAAACGCCCCATTAACTTGAGAAACAAGCCTCCGCAAAATAGAATGCTTGCCTCTGTAGTAAAAATAATCATAGCGAGAGAATAACGAATGAATAAAGATAAAATCAGCATACATAGATATGTATATGTATATATATATATATATATATATATATATATATATATATATATATATATATATATATATATATATATATGTGTGTGTGTGTGTGTGTTGTGTTTTAAGTTCATATTACCATGTTGTGTCTCCCAAGACGTTGGCAATATTACAGTTACAATCTTTTATTTGTTGGTTTATTTATTATGATTTATTTATTTATTTATTTTTTACTTATTTGGTCATCTGCAGCACTTGTACGGCTACTTTCTCTCCTCCAGCCACTCTCCTTATTCGATTCATATGTTTCTCCCTGTTGGTTCTAGTAAACAACCTTAAGCAACGTAAAGAAAACTCCAAGTCAAAAAAGGCATGAACAAGAGACCGCAAACCTCCGCTAAAGCTGAGCAATCAACCAGTGCCCGTAAACGGTCCCGTATCCGAATTCAGATCTCTCCCAAAATCCAGTCTCAAGCCCACAGTCGGTAAGATTATCGTAAAATTCGAGGCATAACTTTTTACGTAATCCTTCTGATCAACAGAAAAACGAACAAACAAATGGAACCAGAACCTTCTTCTTTAGAGGTTAATTCGGGGCCCACAGATCAAACCTTACCTCCGGAAAGGTCGGAGTTTGAAACTTTGGTCAAACTTAGACTACAAAGACGAGAACTCGCAGTCAATTCTTATCTTGAGAGGTTGGAGTTGAAAGCACCAAATCAGCAAATGGCTGAAAAATGCTAGACCCACAAATCAAAGCTAATCTTGAGAAAGATGGATGTAAATGCATTTTTATTAGTCTCATATCATAGTTTAATTGTTTTTCTTTGCTGTTTCTCTTTTATTGTATATTGTGTACCCAGTATTTTTCTTGTTCTGTACCGGGTTGCTTTCCCTATTGGAGCCCTTGTGCTTGTAGCATTCTGCTTTACAACTAGGGTTCCAGCCTAGCTAATAATGATAAAAAGAAGAAAACTCCAGGGCAACTTGGAATTCGAAAACGAGGCCCAATTCAAACCACCTCTTGGAAAAGGACAGAGTTCAACAACCCGTGCTTTCGCCCTCCTCGAAGACGAGCCAAAATGGAAAAAATGCTCGTCGGCGATCTTCCATATAAGGAAAGACCGTGTCTAACGCGTGATCCCCTTAATGGCATTACCCGCAGAAGCCCGTCGTCAGTAAGGCGCCTGCCAGTGGCACTTCCTGGGAACTCCCCTCTTCAGTCGCAGTGCCATCGGCCACTGTTGCGTTCCTCGTTAGTTCCAGCTGGTTCGTTCTCCAACAACGGCAGCCTTTCAGATAATCAGGTGTTCTCTCATGAGTTTTACCCTGTGGCACTTTGACTGTTCGCTTTACAGAATCTATCGAGGATTTTAAAGGAGGTGCCTCAAGTGCCAATTGCTCGACAGTTTGGCACTCATGATTTTCACAGTGATTTTTGTGCGATAGTTTGAGATCCAAAGGTACGGTGAGACTTTTCTTTTTTTTTATTCACTTCTCTGTATGTAGTAGGTGTTACAGTTTCTTAGGGCGGTGCCACACGAGTACAGTTACTGACACCTTATGGCATCTTGTCGCCAGTAATGGCTGCCAAGTTGAAGTCTACTCGTGATCGTTCTTTGCATGACACCACATAAAAAATATACGCGACTTCAGTTTCAAACTTGTTGAAAGTAAAAAGAAAAAGCAGTATTAGCATATTTGGTGGCAAGATGTTATAAAATGAGAAGAAATTTAATTGTAGCAGTTTTATTTGTCTCCCCAATAAGTAGAATGTTGGGCTTAGCATTATACAGATCTTGTGTAGTTTTTAAAGTTTATTAACTTATTTTTATGGGTGTATAAATATTCTTAGATGGGAATAGTTTTCGAAGAGGCATTTGTCTTAGAGAGCGCTAAAAATTTCTCGCTCGCATGTAAAGTATAGTAATAAAAACAGAAGTTTTCAAGACTAGCTATATTTTTTCTTTATTTTTTATCACTAATATTCTTGACGCCAAAAGCAGTAAATTTTAGATGTCACATCAAGCATAACGAAAGTTGGTATGCATTTAGACCTATTGTCTTCGTAAACATTTAAAACAATCAAATTTTAAAAATATTTCTGTCTGGATAAGGAGTTTAGCCCAGGTTCCTTTCACCTCACCTGTTGCTTACCAATTGTATTTAAGTATCTCTTTATCGCCTATATTTAAAGGATCCTAGAATTCTATTTGCAACTGATTAGGTTTAAAGGGACGGTCGACGCTAAGCCTCAGTTCGTTTGTATGTTTAACTAAAGTGTGTGTGTATGTATATATATATATATATATATATATTATATATATATATACATATATATATATATATATAATATAATATATATATAGAAAATAATCAACACACAATCACTTCCACACGTGATTGTGTGTTGATTATTTTTATCATATTCACTCAGAAGGGATAATTCGAATGAAATGCTGTCAACTGGGTCATTGCTGAGTCGGGAAGTTGGGGAAAACACGGTGGTATGCAAGCAGTTAGCTTGCACAGGTAATTCCTCGTGTGCAGTGGCGCTCAGGTTCCAACGTCTTTATGACTTGTGGTGGCCTAGTGGGCAGCGCCCTTGCCTTTCAATTGAAAGACCTGGGTTCGATCCTGAGTTAAGTGACTCAGATAATTTATATATATATATATATATATATATATATATATATATATATATATATATATATATATATATATATATATATAATATATATATATGGAGTTATATAGTTAATCATATTGATCAGGTTATGTATACATACATTTCGTCATGTCTCTCTCTCTCAGTGACCTTTTTATTGATCTTAGTGTTATTCCGCGTTGTCTTAATAACATAAATCTAAATATCTGACTTGAAAATAGGACACGATTGATTATTGTTATTTTTTCCACCTTTCGCCTTTCTCCTGTGAAGGAATGGCTCTAGAATGTGTCAGACTTCCAATTCTCAAAATGTCTGTCTGGATGAGGTTGCGAGCCCTTTTAAATAACTATCACCGAAATAATGGTTCCATTCGTAGGTAAACAGGTACACTAGGAATTAACGAGGGGTGCCTAAGGCGTTCTGACTCTTGCAAATCGAACTTGGGACGTATCGTTGGTGAGGGGAGTGTCCTAACTCTGGACATGGAGTACTTTTATTATCATTATTATTATTATTACAATCTTGGTGACGCGCGCTACGCTGCTGCTGAACCCAGCACTGCCCGTCACGTCTCTCCTTCCCTACCCGGGGCGAAAAATAGGTTTGTAGGAGGAGAGTAGATGTGTCGTTTCCCCCAACCCTCCCGATCCCCTACCTACTCAGTCCCCACCCTGGGCGGACAAACAAGAAAGACCCACTCGGATTTTATTATTGTACGTAGATTATTACAAATGCAGGAGGCTAAAAGACCTTCTTATGAAGTCTTTTTTAAAGTTTATTAATATAACATCACAGAATTCGTTAGTTTTGAAGTGGTCGCGCTTCCTTCCTTGAGTATATGAAGGTTGACACATTTCTCCTGATCAAGACCAAGAGCCTTCGAGAGCTACAGAATCTTCCTTCGTTATGTCGATTCAAGAAACTTCACGAGATGGTCCTTTTGTCCCCAGCGTTAACAAACATCTTTATTGATCAAGCCTAAAAGACCATCGACTTGTCAAGTAAACTTTCACATCAAAGATGGCCTGTATATGAGAGATTTTCGTAACTGTAAACTGCATAACAACCTATTGTTTTTAATATTTGAAGTTCCCTTTCTGTATATATACAGAACAAGATCGTAAACCACGTAGTGATAAGCTTTGCATGCTAACAATTGGCTGTGTTGTACTGTATAAGGAAACCTAACACTAATGTTCACTTTCTTAGACTGCGTCGTATTAGCTCTTTTTCTTTCCTTTTTTCCGTACCTAAGATTTAGATAGGATTATAAGCACTTATCTTACTGGTTTAATAATATTGCTGTGCACTACTTAAATTCTATTTCATCGCGATCTAGACGACACTGCGAGTAAAAATGTCAAGGCGAATTCCGTAGATTTTATCGCATACGGAAAGCCACTGTTGCGGAAATGACTGTATTTGCGTGTTTGAGTTATAATCATTTATTGCCTGATTTGCTAATTGGCAACAATATTCGTTTTTTGTCATTAGTAATGTCAGAATCTTCGTTCAAGTTTATAAACAGTCTTTGAGTAATCGTATCTACGTGAATGCTTGCAAGATACTTTAATCGTAATAATTATTATTATGTCTACTTTCTAAGTGTAATTATGACAGATCATTGCTTTCATTTCTTAGAAAGCTTCAACCCCGCCCTCTCTCTCTCTCTCTCTCTCTCTCTCTCTCTCTCTCTTCTCTCTCTCTCTCTCTCTCTCTCTCTCTCTCTCTCTCAGATTTTTTGCCTCCCCTGACTGTTGACCTACCTACCAGTCACTGCTGGCTTAACGAAACTTGTGGCAGGGAATAGGAAGCCTTAGGAAGCTTAGACAGGACTGAAAAGTTGATGTCGAATGTGCAGTGTCGTTTGCAGGTACATTCCTCCACCTCTCTCTCTCTCTCTCTCTCTCTCTCTCTCTCTCTCTCTCTCTCTCTCTCTTTTTCCTCTCGTCATTTTCCCGTAGACCAGTAGTTTCTCTACGATATGAGAAAATAATCTCTCTCTCTCTCTCTCTCTCTCTCTCTCTCTCTCTCTCTCTCGTTATTTTGTCATTTTTATCTGTAGACCAATAGTGTCTCTTTTGGATATGAGAAATTCTCTCTCTCTCTCTCTCTCTCTCTCTCTCTCTCTCTCTCTCTGATCAGGAAAGTGGGTTTTTTCTCTTTGGTTTACGTAGTATCATGCTTGAGAAGTACAGGGCTCGATTCCTAGTGAGAACGGAACGATCTGGGCTCATTCCCACAAAATCAATTCTATTTCTGCTCACTCAGTCTGTAATCATTTACTAATGGCCTGTCGACTGTTGTGGGATGAAGCCGGGGAAAAAGATAGAGAGGGAGGGAGAAATAATAACCGGTTCTAGCGACCATTGCCCTTAGAAGAAAGTATAACAACATACCTTAATTACTTTAAAATGAAATGGCCTTGATCGAGATGTATGGAAGTAGTTTCTCTCTCTCTCTCTCTCTCTCTCTCTCTCTCTCTCTCTCTCTCTCTCTCTCTCTCTCTCTCTATAAATAATTAATTTATCTCTGTGTCTTTCATGGATGCAGGCGAGGAGATTTTCTATCTTGCATTTCATTTAAAGTATACAGAATTATTTCTCCCCAATACCAACCGATTTTTTTCTTCTTCTTTCATTTGGTCGAGGGAACCGAATGGGAGTCAGGTGGGTAGAACTGATGCTTGGGAATTTCACATCGGTGAACCAACTTTCTTTATTTTTAAATTGGGAGGTAAAAATTGGCACTCATCTGCTATTTTATAAAAAAAATGTCTGAGCAGATATCAAAAATATAAACTTTTATTCACATATTTCTTCTGGTTTTACGCATGCGCAAGGAACCTCTGCCTTTTTGAACATTCTAAAATGGTTTATAAGTCGGTAGCTCTAATGCCTTTTTATTTTCTGTAAAAGATAATTACTGAGAGGGCTATTTGTCTGTCCGCCCGCACTTTTTCTGTCCGCCCTCAGATCTTAAAAACTGCTGAGGCTAGAGGGCTGCAAGTTGGTATGTTGATCATCAACCCTCCAGCCATCAAAGATACCAAATTGCAGCCCTGTAGCCTCAGTAGTTTTTATTTTAGTTAAAGTTAAAGTTAGCCATGATCGTGCGTCTGACACCATTATAGGTGCCAACAACACAGTCCTCCACCGGTCCGTGGCTGAAATTTTCACGGGCAGCGGCAAAGAGTTTCATGGGCCGTGGCTGAGTTTCATACACCACTGTATGCTGTACGGAAAACTCGATTGCACCGAAGAAACTTCAGCGCATTTTTTACGTGTTTAGGTTATGGTATTGATTTTAGTAAATAGTCTTAAATTACATCTCGAATAAACTTTGCAAAAACTTTATTTCTATTATTTTTTAAAATTTGTCTGGCTGGTAGGCGTAAGTTGCTGTGTAGCGAGTGTCATTTGAAGCGTTAAAGATGATTATTTCCCGAGACAGATATTCCATGTGACGTCATTGCGAAGAGCACTTCAGTGTCACATTCTGCTGTGAAATTCGAAAATCCTAAAGCATTTAACGCTATTTTAGTCTTTTTTTTTTTGTTTACTCCGATAGCTTTTGAAAATACTCATCACTCGCTGCCTCACCTGAGATCTTCTGCCAAGATTTTCTGCGAAGTGTCTTAATTCAGCCCCTTATGACCACTTCAAGAGAAAAATGGACTTTCAGCAACATTTAAACAATTTATTTTGAATACTTTGTTAAACATGTGAAAGAAATGCATAATAGTGCTCGTGTTCGTGAGTTTTGCATGTTTCATCATTCATTGATCACCGACCCAGAAATCACGCCATGCATTCATTCACCCATTGCCACTCGCTCTTGACTACTGAGGTTAGTTGTAAGTGTCAGTGCCGTTTTAGTTTTCTTTAAAAGAAAACAGTTGAGATGGCTATTCGTCCGTCCGTCCGCACTTTTTCTGTCCGCCCACAGATCTTAAAAACTACTGAGGCTAGAGGGCTGTAAATTGGTATGTTGATCATCCACCCTTTAATCATCAAATATACCAAATTGCAGCCCTCTGGCCTCAGTAGTTTTTATTGTATTCAAGGTTAAAATTAGCTGTGATCTGGCGTCTGGTACCGCTATAAGTACCAACAACATGGCCACCACCAGACCGTGGCTGAAAGTTCCATGGGCCGCGGCTGAGAGTTTCATGGGCCGTGGCTGAAAGTTTCATACAGCATTATACGCTGTACAGAAAACTCGATTGTGCCGAAGAAACTTCGGGGCATCTTTTACTTGTTTTGTATTGTACACAGCAGGAGCCCTAACCCTGCGCTCAACCCACGTCGTTTACCCGGGCTTGGGAGCGTTATAAACGTTATGACTAGTCTTTATTTCCTAATCGGTTTAATAGACTTCAACGCTCCGTTATAGTTTCTCACTTTGGGGTAAACATCAAGACACCATAAACCGCTATCTTGCGACTGATTCTCATGGAACATAAGCCACTGTCAGAGGTTTTTACCAATTTACTTTCTGCTAAGAGGTTGTGTTTGTTTGTTAGCAGGACTATGCAGTTATCTGCTTATTTTACGAGAATTTGACCAGAGATGGACCTTATGACTGGCAGTCAGAGATTTGGTTTTGGGGAAGATAAGAATGTCACTTTTAGGAAGGAGGGGCCTTTTGGGGACTGGATTGCTCACCCTTGGCGGAGGTTTGCGGTCACCAAAGAGGTTAGAGCATGGCGGTCGCCAGACACAGTTGTTGCTCATTGCTTCACGAAGCACTGAAAAGTTGGTGTAACATACTGATTTGTCTGTCATCCCATACTGATAGTTACCCTGATATTCATAAATATACCATTAATGTCTGGAAGTTTGAATACTTTTACAAACTAAATTTGGGATCATTTTACTTCCGCATAATGCGAATCTATCAGCTTCTTACTGACAGTGCATTTATATTTTTCTGAAACTCACTAAGAAGTATTGAACTCGATGAACAAAATTTCCCTGAATAAAACTCCCTCGGAAAACAGTAGGATTCAGGGACAGCCAAGGTTGAGCAGTTCACCTCCCAAAAACTACTTTCGTATCTCTTCCAAAATCTACATACTTGTCATTCACGAGGCCCACTTTGGTAGAATGTTTGTGAAAATTCACACACGACTTTTAGTGTAATCGGGGTAACAACCCGAACTAAAAAAGATAATTGCCAATTAGAAGTAACTAGAGCAGGGTGCTCAGTCGCTTTTCAACCAATAAGCATTAGTCTCGAATGCCTTTTACTGTACCTCGGCTCATATTCTCTTTCTTCCATCTTACTTTCCACCCTCCCAACAATCGATTCATAGTGCAACTGCAAGGTTTTCTTCCTGTTACACCTTTCAAACCCCTTTGCTGTCAGTTTCCATTTCAGCGCTGAATGACCTCATAGGTCCCATCGCTTGGTCATCGGCTTAAATCTATATTCTATTTTATTGAGTCTCAAATGGAACTCCAGTGAATATATTCAATTGTCACCGCTATCCAGTTAATGATTAAACTCTCAGTATGTGTTGTGACACACAGGAACCGAACTTTAGCTAATCTTTTTTAAAAAAAATAAAAGGTATGCTCTAGACACCATCATGCAAACTGCTTTAAGTTGACAACCTCCAGCGCCAAAGGGGTCAAGAAATCTCTGTGACTAAACAGCCGTGAAGACAGACAGCAGCTCTGTAATTAGCTTGTCTTGTACAGTTTTTGTAAAAGTGAAATGTATCGCTGATTATACATACATACATACATATATAAAATATATATATATATATATATATATATATATATATATATATATATATATATATATATCTTCTTCTTCTTCTTCTTCTTCCCAGCTTGTTCCCTTTTTATATGGGGTCGCCGTGATGCCTTCTTTGAAGGACTTTGATTTGGCTTTTGGGTAGACTTTGTAGTCCCGATCGGCTGCCCTGCCTGACATCGCTTAGACCCCGGTATTGTGTACATATGTATTGTACAGTTCATTAATATATACCAGTATCTATATATATATATATATATATATATATATATATATATATATATATATATATATATATATATATATATATATATATATTTATATATATATATATATTTTATTATACAGTATATAAGACCCATAAAACACTATATAAACGTTACAATGTTTATATAGTGAGTTTATGGGCCTTTATGTTTCAAAGATAATAAATAAAACTTCAGAAGAGCAGAAAAACTAAGACACAAAAAGCTTTGGGGTATCCTTTTTATAGATTAATTCTATCATCTATAGTTACGAAGCTACAAGTATTTTAAATTGCACCATGACTGTATGGACGCCCTGTATATAATTATATAATATAGAATATATGTATATATATATATATATATATATATATATTTATATGTGTGTGTTCCACTTATTATATACATATATAAAGAATATACGTAGGCACGCATGACTTCACTTGACACCTAACTGACCTATTTATAAAGAAATATATGTATTTAAGAACCAAAAAAAAAAACAGCCTAACTTATCATACTCTCACATTACTGCAACTGTTCCCTTTTCCGGAAGCTTCTCTCTCTTCCTCGTCAGGTGTGGAAGTCCCGGGGCAAAGAAAAATATATTCGTTTATTGGATAAGCGGTCAAAATCCGTCCTAAGCTCCTTACTGCCTCTTACTCTCCAACAACATGTTTCCCTTTCTATATTGGGATTTAAATCTTGAAACAAGACACTTATTGTGACGCGCGCACGTATACAAGCTGCTTATGTTATTACAAGGACATGATATATATATAATATATATATATATATATATATATATATATATATATATATATATATATATATATATATATATATATATATATATATAATAAATATATGTATAACAGATACATATATATAACATTATAGAGAATTAGAGAGAGAGAGAGAGAGAGAGAGAGAGAGAGAGACTGCCCTGTTGTCTGTATTTGTGGGATGGGGTTGCAAGCCTCAGACCCTGTTCCATGGATGTTTAAGGAGCCAATTTTTAGACATCTTTCTTTTCTTAGTGGTCACCCTTCCAAGTATTAACCAGGTCCACAAGGGGAGAAACGACTTTGATCTGTTTGCTAAAAGTTATATTGCTTTTGTTGTCTTATGCAGGTAACTTAGATTTTGATTGTTAGCTAACTGGGGTAGGTTGCAACCAAGGTTGAGAAGACCAGAGGTTGACTGGGGCTACCCTCTTAAGGCGAAAAGTTAAGTGTACCTTAGTTTAACCAGACCACTGAGCTGATTAACAGCTCTCTTAGGGCTGTCCCGACGGATTAGACTTATTTTACGTGGCTAAGAACCAATTGGTTGCCTAGCAACGGGACCTACAGTTTATTGTGGAATCCGAACCACATTATACCGAGAAATGAATTTCTGTCACCAGAAATAAATTCCTCTAATTCTTCATTGGCCGGCCGGAGACTCGAACTCAGGCCTCTTAAAGGTGAAAATATATATATATATATAGTATATATATATATATATATATATATATATATATATATATATATATATATATATATTATAATAACCATAATAATATATATATATATTATAATAACCATAATGCCCCTAAACTTCTCGAATTCTTCACGCTTTTTGGATACTCTTGTCACTTCAAAGCCTTAGATCCAAATGTAAGAAGTATGAAGCAATTCTGATGTCCGGTAGCGGGAATCGAACCTGCATCCCGAAAAATCACAACGAGGCCACGTTGCCCAACTGGACCATGGGGGCACCATGAAAATTACATACGCACTGGTAAAGTGACCATTAAATATACATATATATATATTTATATATAAGTACCATGATATATATATATATATATGTGTGTGTGTGTGGAATTTTTACTGTCGTTTCCAGCATCAAAAATTCCATATTTTCTGTTTTAATGTCATTAAGGAATTTTTATTTTGCGACTTTGTTAATCGTTGGTTTATTACACTCAAACACATACATACACACCACACTCATACATACAAACATACATATTCATATAAATATACATATATACATAGATACATACATACATACATACATACATACATATATATATCCCGTTAGAAGGGTGATGACAAAACAGGTTAGCCTTCCTATTCTCGACAAGTCTTTCGAGATGGGGTTGCAAGCCCCACATTTGTGTCACTACCAGCTACCTAATTCACTGCTCAAGTCAGCAGGGGCACAGTGGGTTTCTGACGGTGTGTGCCCATCCTCCAGTCCTCATCCTGGAATCGAACCTGGGTTTGATCAGCCCAATTTTTTGGTTAACCCAGTGTAACAGTTCCAAATATTAAAGGTTTGCTCGCTCTGGAGACTGAGCCTGCCTTTCAGAGCGCAGGTAGCAATTAGCGGCTCTAGAATACCAGAGATAATCTTGTTCAGGCGAGGAAAGATATTTTTGTTCAGAGCCAGAAAAGGTAAGATCATGTGGCTGTGTCTGCAAGTTTCTCCTCCTCCTCCTCCTCCTCCTCCTCCCCTCCTCCTCCTTGTCTGCTTTTTGCTTTGAAACTGGGGCAATTAGCTCCTCGACGTATTTATGTATATATATATACAGATATATATATATATATATATATATATATATATATATATACATATATATATATATATATATATATGTACCTACCCATATAATATAAAATATAAGTATATTTATCTATGCATCTATATATATATTTTATACATATACACACACATATGTGTGTGTGCACCTATTATAAGAATCATTGACAAACTAATAAAGTAAAACCAGTTTTGACGACTATGGCACTGTGGCTGTGAGACAGTAAACCTAACTGTTACTGTTTATGTTAGAGTGAATTTTAAAGATAACTGAGCAATTGTGGCAACGCTGAGATACGAAAATCTATGTAGCCGAATCAGACTTCGTTTGACAAATTCATTACAAATTTAAGATAAAAGCTCTCTTCCTGCAACATAAAGCTCGGTGATTGGTGTAAAACAATGGAATCTGATGAGGCTCTTCGAATTTGGAAGATTTTGTGTTTTTGAATAACAAAGACATCACAATGACTGTATTCTAAAATGCAATGCGTCTTCCAGCCATGTATATGCAGAATGGTGTGAGTTTCGGGACCGTACGAAACTTCCTAGGGTCGAGACCTACCGTCTTGTGCTTCTGTTGTTGTCATTTTTGACAATAGGGCTACACACATAAAATAAATGACACTGTAACTGTTTCGAGACAACTCGTCTCCTCTTCAGTTAAGACTGTACACATCAGGAAAGTGTCAGTTACGCTGTTTTTTCGAACCTGAGATTATTTGCATTGTACATTTTTTGTCATTGATTTATTTTTACTAAGAAATCAGGTTATTTCTTTAGAAATGTAGCTCCAACAAAAAGTCTAAATTGATGGTTGCTGGGATTTGTTTTTCTTACGTATGATTTGCATTTATAAGTAATACTTCTTCATGAAACTGTTCCACTGTTTAAGCACCAGCAGTAAGATAACACCCAGCTAATAATTTTACCTCAAGACATTAGTAATGTAAATACATTATAGATATTAGTTCTAGGTTTATAATGAATTTATTAGATATTTTATCAGTCTACATCAAAATATTAGAACTTGCACTGAATTCCTTTTGATATTTTCTCTATCCGTAGAAGACAATTCAAGGACACTAAAGGAATGAATCCACTCAACTTGACACTTTATAATATATATTAGTTCTAATGATTTGCCCTGTGCGGAAGGTGGACTTAATTCGTATACCATTGCAAACGCGAATCTAACACGTGCAAAGAAACGATCACGTATTCATTAATAACACGCGTTAAGTTATGTCACGTGTTATTCATTCGAAGGATCCTTATTGAAATTTTCACTCCACCACATGAAAATAATTTCCCCAGTTGTGACTCCAAGCTGTAAAACTGCTAGTTCCAGGCACGTGGATACGTTCCACTTTCTGTTATTATTTATTTTTGTTAATACGATTCCAGAAGTCGTTTGAATTTTGTGTCCTGCCAAGATTATTTTAAGAATTACATTGAGTCTTCAGAACAAAATTATTCCAAAGGTATCTTCCGTATGTAATGTGTCTGTTTGTGCATGCATGCCTATTTATTACATGCGTGAGTGTGTACATGTATATATATACTAACACACATATATATACATACAATATACACTGATATACATACATTATATATATATATATATATATATATATAATTGTATATATATATATATATATATATATATATATATATATATATATATGTATATGTATATATTATAGTATGTATGCGTGTGTGAAATTACACATAAACACAATGACCACGGGAAACGAGTATGTGGAATCAACAAAAAGCTTCACAGTTAGCGCCGGTTTGCGCTCGTAAGACTTTCATACTACTCATTGACGTCATTTGGTCACCGTAAGGTTTCGTCTTGCGCTGGGTGTGCTTACATGGACACACACAGAGAGAGAGAGAGAGAGAGAGAGAGAGAGAGAGAGAGAGAGAGCTTTAGTGGATAAGAGAGAGAGATTGTGTTCATTGACTTCGTATTGTAACTTGGTTGTTGTCCTTAAGTGGCAGATAGTTAAAATCGTTTATGCAGAGAGAGAGAGAGAATTAGTGGATGAAACAAAGAGAGGGATTGTGTTCTTTGAATTCGTGTGCACTTGATATCCTTAAGTGGCTGATAATCAGAATCATTTATGCAGACAGACAGACAGACAGAGAAAGAGAGAGAGAGATTTAGTGGATGAGATAAGAAAGAAAGAGATTGTGCTTATTGAATTCGTGTGTAACTTGTTATTCTAGAATAGCTGATAGTTAAAATCATTCATGGAGAGAGAGAGAGAGAGAGAGAGAGAGAGAGATTGCATTCACTGAATTCGTCTTTTACTTACTTATCCATAAGTGGCTGATAGTTAAAATCATTTACTTATTCACAAGTGGCTGATAATTAAAATAATTTATGGAGAGAGAGAGAGAGAGATTTAGTGGATGAGAAAGAGAGATGTCATGTTCTTTGAATTTATGTATAAATTACTTGTTATTCTTGAGAAGCTGATAGTTACAATGAATTTTGCAGAGAGAGAGAGAGAGAGAGAGAGAGAGAGAGAGAGAGAGAGACGTGTTCGATAATGATGATGATAGAATTAATTTAACTGAGATATCCTCAATATCTAATGAAGGGAACCGATTATTCAGGCCAACTCTGATGTCGGTTACGTTCAAATTTACCGATAATTGTCGATAAAACCGTCTTTATGGTGATGTTGATTACCTTGCTGGAAGTAACTAAAAGGTTGGTAAGGGCGATTGTGGCATCTAAATCTATGTGAGTTTTTATCTAATGTTCATTAGAGCATATAGATAAATTTGCTTTTTAATATCCTCCATAAAGATATACGATAATGCATATCCATTTGTTCGGTGTTATTCAGTCATAAATTTGAAAAGTAATTATAAGAACAGCATTTACAAATTTTCGTTAATAGGACGAATGTTTCAGGCATTTTAATATGTAGTATTGTGAGTATTGATTACCGACCAACTTAAAAAAAAAATAGGAATCATTATGCAGACTTTAAAAAATATTTTGAAAGCAAGAGCTTAGAGAGTGCGTATGAAAAGCACAGAAATATTAGTTCAGTGATATATACCTTGTCTCGTTTCCTCACTGTACCCCCACCAGACTTCCTAATCCCATCCATACTGTGGGGAGCGAATTCATGAACTTGAGGAACAACCGGCTTAGTCACTCTCTAACACATTCGCTTAGGTTACCCATAATTCACCGTAACTTTTCAAGGGACGGTTCTGTCAAGAAGGTCGTCTACTTTCGAGAAGGTTATCGTTTTGGGCATCCATACGACGTAGTCTGTAAAACATTCAGAGTGGCTACGTTTAAAACAGCAACTATAAATGTGAAAGTGTTCTTTATCCGCTCATGGTCATTAGACGCATTCGCCTGTGTTAAATGTAAAATAATAATAATAATAATAATAATAATAATAATAATAATATCAGAGTGGTTCTTGTTGTCCCGCTCCCCCCCCGGGTGACAGTAGGGGAGACATGAAACAGCCCCGAACCCCCTGATCGGGAGGGCAGGGGAGACAGTAGCGCCTAGTTCCAGCGCGCCAACAAGCTCGTAATAATAATAATAATAATAATAATAATAATCTTGTGGGATATGTCATTCTGTTTGATAATGATGTGAACAATGATGATTGATGACAGTGACTGGCATGCTAGCACTGTTTATTGAATACTGTTTGTTTTGTCATACGTGATATCAATGACTGCAGTTTTTTTTAACCGAAACAACAGAAATTTAGTCATATTAGTTGTTTGAATGCTATAGGGATTAATACTGATATATATATATATATATATCTATATATATATAATTTTATCATGAATTTTATCACATCACATTTTTATACAGTGTACACCCAAACTTTAACCACAGATGTATAATATTCAATTCGGTCTACTTTTGGGAATATCACCCAAGGGGAATTATAGCTGATAAATGATTCATTAGCTGAGGCAGGTGGATGTTAAAGACATTTGTAGCTTGTATGTTTGTGTGTATATACAGTATATATACACACATGTTTTATATATATGAATATATATATTGTATATATATATATATATATATTCATATTTATATATATATATATATGTATATATATATATATATATATAAATATATATATTATATTTTATATATTTCATATATTTTATATATATATATATATATTTCATATATATATATATATATATATATATATATATAAAGGAGGGAGAGATTTACCATATTTATTCAGTGTGTTCATGCAAGTGATATAAGACCATCTAATCATCCGGTACAGGCATGTGCGTATCGTAAGTCTTTCTCCATTATTCAAAGACTGGCAGTGACAGGATCACCTTGTTGGGCCACGTATGTTATGTAAAGGACAATATGCAAATTGAAAATCAAGGTCACCGGAAGTGTCACGAAGCTGTGGATGTGCCAAAAAACGCCTTTTTCTCTCCCTTCCTGCCAGCTGTTTACTGCTGTTATATCGTTGTTTTGTTTCAATAATATATATATATACTATATATATATATATATATATATTATATAATATAGGTAAATATATATATTTAGATATACATACAATTATATACATACATGTTTATATCAAGCCACAATATCAACTATGAATCCCTTGGATGTAATTTATACCCGAAGTAGATATTAAAAAAAATTTGTGGCCTAATAATTGTGAATATAAAAATATTATGTTGAATGGGAAAAATTCTACATATTTATTATATATATATATATATATATAAATATATATATATATATATATATATATCAACATATATTCATATATATACACAAGAAGGCACTAAAGCAGACAACTTGATGCATCACGTCCTAACATTTCTTGTTGCATTTATATATTTTACTTTGTATTTTTAGCCTTGAGGATGAGACAAGGATCTCGTAACGTAGGCCGTGATGAATAAAGGAATACCATGTACCAAGCTGTCTGCTTTAGTGCCCTCTTGTGTATTTTGCTGAGGAATAGCCTCGCTCTCACACCAATGTGTACAGTATATATGTATATATATACATACATATATATAAGCATGAAGCTACAAATGCCGCTTAATATCAAATTCACGCTGCCTCGGGAATATCCCCGATGGGGAATTATCACCGAAGGGGAATTGATAAGTGATAATTGGATTGGTACTGCCGAGTCGCGATCTCACGACACAGGTACTTATCAGCGACTCAGTCGACGACGCTGCCCAGTACCAATCAATTACCGCTTATAAATTCCCAGCGGTGATAATTCCCCATCAATGATATTCCCGAACGCGTGAATTGATAATGGCGACATTTAGCTTATGATTGTATATAAATCACAGTGTGATAAAATTTCATACATATATATGTATATACAGTATATATAAGTACACACACACAGACCAACAATTCACTGGCAATTTCTTGCCTCTGTGGAGATGGCTGATTTTGAGCGCAGGTATGTCATAGATGTATTTCAGCATCATCCAGTGTATGAAACCGTGCGTGCCTCCGTGCACACGCCAACGTTACTCTGCGTTCAACGTTATGCATGTGCGTCGTCTGTGTTGAAACGTTGATTTCATGCTGTGGTTTACGTTCCGTGAACTGGGATGATTTCCAAAAATGATTCAAAGGTTGCTGGTGATGCTGAATAGAGTATGTGTCAAATATTCTAAAGGAATGTTGATGTCTAAATTTTGTTGTTCAGATATGTTAAATAATTTTCCTTTTGTTTTCTGTAAAAGAAAACTAATCTTTGTCTGTCCGTCCACTTTCTGTCCGTCCTCAGATCTTAAAAAACATGGGGCTAAATTGAGATGTGGCATTCAATCATCAAACATGTCCGTTGCACCCTCTTCTGTCAGTATAAGAAAGTTGGCTTCGTGTATTTGGCAATGCTATGAACCAAAAACAACTGAGGCTGTACAGAAAGTCGATTGCGCCGAAGAAACTTCGGCGCATTATTCCTGTTTGTGGTGGATTTCCATATCACCCTCTAATCATCAAACAAGGGGATGATTGTTAAACTTGAATCTGCTGTCCCTTCATTGTCTAGAATCTGCAATGCTGTTTCAATTTCAGATACCATGTATATAAAACTGTGATAAGTAAGAATATAATGTCCTTTCCTGACATACAACAAATTCATGATAAAAAGTTAAACAGTACATCAAATTTTGTAAGTCATAACGTTACGGCTTTATAATTTATTATGGATGATATCCAAAAGAGGTTTGGAATTTTGTAATGACCAAGTACCCTCCAAACTATATCCAGGTCTGGCTGCCATTAGAAATTCTTTCCCAGAGTTGTTCCAGCTTCATTTTCCTACAGTTTTAAGTGTATTGCAACGAAAATATACTTCAGGTTGCTCAAAAAACCTTCTGCGTTTTAAAAAGTATTTCATCTCCTTTCGTCTGGATAGTGAATTACACCTTGTTTAAGAATTCAGTCAGGAATCGTAATCTCGTCACATCTTTTAAAAAGTATTTGATCTCATTTCGTCTGGATAGTGAATGACACCTTGTTTTAGAATTCAGCCAGGAATCTAATCTCGTCACATCTTACCAGCAAAGTTTAAGAGCACATTGTATGTATATATAATACATATATATATATATATATATATATATATATATATATATATATATATATATATATATATACATACGCACACATAAATTCACCTTCCTTGAACACCTTTCATACCTATCGTTTTTGGGTCGTGGCTGCTTAGTCACTGCCACCCGTGTACCAGGCCAAAAAGCCATAGGTTCAGATCCTTGTTAAAATAGGTACACTTAACTTATAAAAGCCCCTTTTATGTATTTATTTCCCGTATAAAGTTATTTTACTATTAATTGGTTATTGTGGTGTAACTCGAATGTATAAAAATGTTGATTGTTGGGACTATCTATTTATCTATCTATATATACTTATATTATATATATATATATATATATATATATATATATATATATATTATATATGTATATATATATTTATATATATATATATATATATATATATATATATATATTTATATATATATATATATTTATATATATATATTTATATATAACATATATATATATATATATATATATATATATATCATTATTATATATATATATATATATATATATATATATATGTGTGTGTCACCTTCGTAAGGTTAGGTGAACACATATCCATTCCTTGGCTTACTTATGCAGAAGGATGAATGACTTCGTGCGTTTATGCATCCACAGTTATGTCTGTTATGCAATCTGTGAGCGAATAACTTCGATGGCTTTTGAAAGGGGAAAAATCAGAGTTTACTAGAACTGCGAAAACCAGTCTTCTTTACGCTTTTCACAAAGTATGATTCTTTATTACCTTTCATTTTTTATCTGACGATGTTGCAGCGCACGAACTGGTTTTTGAATGAAGTAACCTGTCAAATCATGGAATGCTTCAAGCGCAACAATTTTTTCTTCTTTTTTGCACTGGGAGTGAGGAATTGCCCATTTTACCGGTTCGGTTATTTCTCTTTCCGATGACACACCTGAAATATGTTTAGGTCTTTTTTTCTACTGTTTCTTGACAGTCATGTCTAACTTGTCAATGTTACCGTTCGTATTACTTCCAAGAAATGTTTAGTGAATTGCCATTACTAGCTTGCTGAATTGCTCAAAACTTTTTAAGGCCTTTTCAGGTGTATGTTATTTGCATATTACATCCATCAGACAAACGATATACTGATAGCATAGCTTACGGAGATAATGACGTCACCATGACCTCTGGGGTCAGAGTAGGCACGAGAATGGTCATTTTTCGTGATGACGTCTCATCCGGAGGTAAGATTGGCATGCTGTTATACTGCTAATATTACTTCTATTGCTTTTAGCGTCACGGTAATGAACTGAGGCTAAGAAACTCTACGAAACAGGTTATAATAATTAGATATTTATAAGAATCGAATTTCTTCGCTGGATTATCTATCAGAAGACGAGAAGGGTCGTCATTTTTCAGTGTATTTCAAAGACAACCAAAGGATGTTACAATGTTATTTCCTACGTCCTTTTGGCTCTTGCATAATAAATAATCACGTAACCTCGTATCCCAGTGGTAAAGAAATTTGAAAAGACCAGTTTGTTATTTTAACAAGCATTAGGTTGCAAAATCTACGTAATTTAGATTGGAAGTAATAGCTCAAGCAAATAAATCTTCTGAAAATACACCTTGACAGAGAACCAAAATGACTGACTCTTAACAGCCACAAACCAGCTAATTTTACACTCGGAGCAAGTTGCAAAGTTTTTCTAAAGCACGAAGTCATACCTTGACTTACCGGTAATCTCCCCCGGATGGTGGTCTTTCTTTCTCCTCTCTCAAGCCCACCTTGACCCGAGAAACATGACGACGGCTTGGATAAAGCGTGATATAAGATAGTTATGAAAATCATGCCTTCGACCTGCGCATTGCGAAATCCTTGTCCGCCCGACCAGCGAGATTCGTGGGCAAGTCATGCGTTTGGGTGTTTGTGTTTGGTGACGCAATCGTGTTTTGTGTCCGCGATGCAAAAGAACGCAACCTCCCCCGCCAACCAATCAGATGCCGGCGTTTTCTACGCCGCTGGTTTTCGATCTCTGAAGGCGAGCGAAACTTGAGTGCGTGACCATCGATGGTTACCAGACGTCGCTGTCACGTAAGTTTCTGCGACTTTCAGAGACTTCAGGCAGCTTTAAGGAGTGTTACGAAATTCGATGGGACACAATAAGGTTTGGAAAGGCAACGTAACAATTAGTAAGTGATACAACAGGCAGAGGTCGTGCCTTCCTTTGTCTGCTGTTGGACTTTCACTTTTCCATCCTCTTTAGGTTCTCTTGTGGTATTCTGTGGCCAACGCCCCTGATCAATTCGGCTTGGTCTTACCTGACTGCGTAAATAGGAGCATTATACAATTCTCTCTCTCTCTCTCTCTCTCTCTCTCTCTCTCTCTCTCTCACTGTTTGGCATTTAGTTAATTTTGTAAATAGAAGGATCTCTCTCTCTCTCTCTCTCTCTCTCTCTCACACACACACTGTGGGAAGTATTTAGTTAATTTTGTAAATAGAAGGATCTCTCTCTCTCTCTCTCTCTCTCTCTCTCTCACACACACACACACACACACACCTCTGTGGAGTCCTTTAGTTATTTGTGTAAATAGAAGGATCGCCCTCTCTCTCTCTCTCTCTCTCTCTCTCTCTCTCTCTCACACACACACACACACACACACACTGTAGGCCCTTTAGTTAATTATGTAAGTAGAGGATCTCTCTCTCTCTCTCCTCTCTCTCTCTCTCTCTCTCTCTCACACACACACACACACACACACACACACTGTGGGCCCTTTAGTTAATTATGTAAGTAGAAGGATCTCTCTCTCTCTCTCTCTCTCTCTCTCTCTCTCTCTCACACACACACACACACACACACACACACACACACACACTCTGTGGGTCCTTTAGTTATCTGTAAATAGAAGGATCGCTCTCTCTCTCTCTCTCTCTCTCTCTCTCTCTCTCTCTCTCTCTCTCTCTCTCTCTCTCTGTAAGTTCTTTATCTGACTGTGTAAGTAGAAATACAGCTCTCTCTCTCTCTCTCTCTCTCTCTCTCTCTCTCTCTCTCTCTCACACACACACACACACACACACACACACACACACACACACACACACACTGTGGGTCCTTTAGTTATCTGTGTAAGTAGAAGGATCTCTCTCTCTCTCTCTCTCTCTCTCTCTCTCTCTCTCTCACACACACACACACACACTCTGTGGGTCCTTTAGTTATCTGTGTAAATAGAAGGATCGCTCTCTCTCTCTCTCTCTCTCTCTCTCTCTCTCTCTCTCTCTCTCTCTCTCTCTCGGTAAGTTCTTTATCTGACTGTGTAAGTAGAAATACAGCTCTCTCTCTCTCTCTCTCTCTCTCTCTCTCTCTCTCTCTCTCTCTCTCTCTTTCACAAAAATATATCCTTGTCTATTCAAATCACGAGTTTGACACTTCAGTTGGCCTTGCCTTGACTTGTCATGGCGAGCAGTATCTGTCCATAAATTTCGAGTTCTCCTGCACGAGGAGTACACACGAACTTACTTATTCAGCAAACAAGTTTACAGAACAACCTTGGGCTGCACTATATATATATATATATATATATATATATATATATATATATATATATATATATATATATATATATATATATATATATATATATATATATATATATATATATATATATATATATATATATATATATATATATATATTTATATATATATATATATATATATATATATATGTATATATATATATTATGTATGAATGTATGTATGTATGTATTGTGTGTGTCATTTCACATAAATAACGAAACGGATGAATACAAATGATAATTTGAAAGAGGATAGAGAGAGCTGCACATGCATAAAAGCCAATGAAGATATTGCACTCTTTGATAAATTTATTTATTCGTATGAAATCCCAACTCCAGAGGAGAATAACTACATCAAGTACAAAACACGGAAACGAAATAAAACACACTGTATCCCTGAATCGTATGAGACTTAAACCAAATACAATAGAAAGGGGAATGTATTAGGTTACACCTACTTAATGTTGACGGTGGTGAACCACGAAGAGTTAAATGGGAAAATAATGTATCTTATTTGTGTTGTTTCCACCCCGCGAGATGCTTTCACTCCTTACTACGGCTGCTTTGCGGTCTCTTGAACTCTAAGTAGGCGTCATATTGTTCAAATGTTTGCTTTTACGAATGTTTTAGTGTTGGGAGACCTCTTGGGGACTAAACTGAACTCTGTTAAATGCAGTCTTTACCAGCACAAAATTAATGACTGGACTCCAGGTCTTTGGAGAAAGGGACTCATTGGAAGCTGTGATGTTGGTTAAGTATACCATAGTTTAACCAGACCACTGAGCTGTTTAACAGCTCTCCTAGGGGGGCTGGCCCGAAGAATTAGACTTTATTTTACGTGGCTAAGAACCAGCTGGTTACCTAGCAACGGGACCTGCAGCTTATTGTGGAATCCGAACCACATTATAGCGAGCAATGAATTTCTATCACCAGAAATAAATTCCTCTAATTCTTCATTAGCCGGCCGGAGATTCGAACTCGGGCCTAGCGACTGCTAGCCGACAACTCTACCGACTCTCCCAACGAGGAACTAAATGTGATGTTGGTGAAGAGGAGTGAAGATGCGAGGTGAGGCGTTTTAGACGGCATCATTTGTGCACACATCATGGGCAGTAATGCTTGATGGGGCCGTTTAATTAAATATCAATTAGACACTTTACGATTAGTTTACATTATGTTGCTCAGCTTTGAGAGAGCCCAGTCATATTTTATTGCACCTTGTAGATTAATTTCATATTCACTCATGTACTCCAATGGCTCTTGGGCCTTATTGTAATCCATTGCCGTCCGCATCGGACCCGTAGAATTGCGGTTACAGATTGTGTTTAAATTCCGATGCTAGAGTTAACTTTGCTTTTTAGCTTTCAAATGTTTCATCTAGAAATCTATCGGTGATCCGTTTAATGACTATTTTGAAATAGATTTCATTCGAGATTTTCCTCTTAATTGAATTTATGCGGATTTTTCTACAAAATTTACTTTGTACCCAAATTTACGCATGGTACATGTCGGACGATGAATTATAACACTTTCATTTCAAAGCTGTGTAAACTCCGGCAGGTAAAATTTTCATTTTCAATTTTTTTTTTTTTTGCGTATTTTTTAAAAGAAATAGGACCATAAACCTCACCTGCTTTATTTGAAGAATAGGAGGAGGAGGAGATAGAAGAAAATATCAAAACGGAAGATTAACAAGCATGCAGAAACATTACCACCAACGTTCACCCGACGCTTAAACTGTGCATTAAATGACGAAGAACAAAAAGAATGTGAAGCAACACTTCCAGTCTTTTTGCTGGACTGATAGTACATTATTCAGAAATGAGCACATCATTCAAAAATAACACAAAAGAGATACATCACGAAGTCTTTGAGGAAATCCTCGTGCAATCGTGAGGAGCGAAGAATCAAAGACATGAAGAAAAAATTAGTTCATGTTTCCTGAATATTGCACGAAGATGCGCACGATCCGGCGCGTTCCTTTGAATGACGTAAATGGTCTGAAAGGCTGATGAAGCAGCTTATGTAAAAGGTAAAAGGAAAAATTGCTTGCTCTGTCACTGCATAAAAGATAACGAAAGTCTACTGAAAAGTAGGCATCGGACGTCAGCACTGCGAACAAAACTAAGAGATTTTAAGGAGCTTTTCAGTAAGACATCCTAATATGGAATTTTTAAGTGAAAAACGTAAAACAAGGAAACAGAATATTAAGAAGAATGCTCCATCCGACACTTCATACTCTGTAGATGAAGAAAGAAGAAAGTCAGATTACCAGATGACCATGCAGCAAGAGAACATCCTGTGTGCTTGGTAAAAGCAGCTTGCTTTCAAGTCATTTGAATACCAAAAAAAAACAAAGTGTTTATCCATCATCAAAAGCTCTTAAGGGCAGAGATGGAAAATCACAATCTGCCACAAAAGTCATGCAGGTATCAAAAGAAACAAAACAAAGCAAAAAAAAAAAAAAAGAAAGAAAGCGAGAAGTGCATTTTAGTTGCTGCCACACAGCCAAGGAGGAAGTAGACCACAAGCAAGGCCAGCATTTCAGATGTTCAACATTATTTATTCAGTAACAAAATGCAGGGTGTCCGTAAAGTCGGGCATCATAAACGGGATATTTTTTTTATTCTTCTTCTCTCTCTTGTCATAGACTTACAGACACCTTATATAGCATGACATCAATAATAACTGTATTGAAGTGAACGTGTTTTTTCAAATTCTTAACATTCAGGGCTTCGTATCCTAGCTTCCTTTTTCTAATTGCCTAGCAGAGACTGAAAAATTATCGTACGGAAGAATTAATGAGAACATAGTAAGATAAGGGGAAATGATACAGAGCGAAATCAAACCGAAACAGAGAGAAAGTATGGAGAACGATGGAACTGATTACGGCTGCATTGCACAGTGGAAGAATACAGAAATATTGGAATACATTTCCGTTGCAGTGAAACAGATTCGAGACCTTATTTCATTGTGAAAGTGGAAGAGCTCTGAGGCTTTTATTAGATAGGGAAGGGGTACGAGTGCAGTGTCTCATTAGGGTTAGGCAATTTGATTCGCTTCGGTTTGGCAGAATCTCATGGCCACATTTGCGAATCGCGGTGAAATTTCGGTGATTCAGAATTACACGGCTTTTCGGAGATGAAAGGCGCTTTCAGCTGGCGTGTCTCGCAACAGGTTACAATTGCTTTTGTGTCTGCAAGTTAAAAAAAAAAGTTGAGCGTTTAGAAATGGATCCAACAACAATTTAAAAGACTCTCTCTCTCTCTCTCTCTCTCTCTCTCTCTCTCTCTCTCTCTCACACATAGCCACAATTAATCTTTGTATTTCAACAATGTCTTTGCACGACAGAACTATTTTACTTTTCTTTAAAATATAAATGTTTTAAATGAAAACGTTCGGCATTTTACAAAGAACGCAGTAGATAAGATAACCTGATTGCTGCTTAGGTCTGTTTGTTTCGAAGAGGCGGGAAAATTTATTGTAACGCCTCTTAATTTTGCTTATATACGTTTGATTGAAACTAATGACCTTAAGCAACAAATTTTTATTAGTGACCCGTTCCTTAGTTTTGAAATTACGTTGAAAATTATTACAAAAACACTTCACATTAGTGTAACTCCTCAAAGGTGAAATAAAACCTTTAGTTTTGTTCTTAATAATTATAAATAGCTGATCTGAGCAGTCTTACGAGGGATCTTGGCTTTATAGCTTTTAATGCAGATATTTGAAATATATAGTCATAAGCACAGTTATGGATATTATTCCCCCACTATCATTATTGTTATTGATGACAATGTTGTTACCAGAGGGGTCATTATTATTATTATTATTATTATTATTATTATTATTATTATTATTATTATTATTATTATTATTATTATGTTCTGTTTCACAGTATGGGTCGTACAAAAGGAATCTGCAATGTTCATTGGATCGTGTGAAAATTCGAGTTATTCCTTTCATGATCAGTCAATTTCACTGCATTGCGATCATTTTCTTATGAGTGTTCGTGTTTACTGTTTTTGTCATTGCCATCTGTAATAAGAAATCAGAGATCAAGGTCTTACACTGAAGAGAGAACTCGACACCAAAATCGAATTCAGAATTCTCTTTTACATTTTAGAAAATGCAGCGGTTGTGTACTTGGCTACAAATTTAGGTATTGTTGCAGAAAACGTAATCACAAACTTTCCTTGGTATTGAAAGAAATCGCTAACTCTTGTTAACATTGGAAGTAATCGGATTGAAAGCTTTAAGTTTTAGATATTTATGAAACCTATTCATATGGAACAAGCCCACAGAGGGCATTGACTTGAAATTCATGCTTCCAAAGAATATATATAGTTCCTCGTTGGGAGAGTAGGTTCCATTCTCAGCTAGCACTGCTGGCCGCGAGCTCGAATCTCCGACCGGCCAATGAAGAATAAGAGGAATTTATTTCTGGTGATAGAAATTAATTTCTCGCTATAATGTGGTTCGATTCCACAATGAGTTGTAGGTCCCGTTGCTAGGTAACCAATTGGTTCTTAGCCACGTAAAATAAATCTAATCGTTCGGGCCAGCCCTAGGAGAGCTGTTAACCAGCTCAGTGGTCTGGTTAAACTAAGATATACTTAACTTTTTTTTTTTCAAAGAATATGGCGTTCAATAGGAAGAAGTAAGGGGAGGTAAAGGGAAACACAAAATGAAGATATCCCACTTAATAAAAAGAAAACATAGAATAATAAACAAATAAAAATGTATTAAACTGTAAGGAGAATAGTATTAGGGTAGTAGTGCATTGCATCTTCGCTTGAACTTCTGAAGTTCCAATTCCACGACATCCTCTGGGAGGCTGTTCCACAGTCAAACGGTGTGAGGAATCATTCACGCTTTGATCTTTTTCGGCCTTATTGTGACCCATTCCAACTCGCATCCGACTCATAAGGTTGGTTGCAAGATTCGCTAACACTTTATTTATTTATGTATTTGTTTATTTATTTGTATTTTTCTGGTTTATACTTAACTTAGTTGAATTGCACTGTTTAATAACTTTCTCTCCGTCTACTGCCAAGTTATGGAACTCTCTTCCTCCTTCTGGTTTTCCATAACAAATAGCCTCCCATCCTACTCTGTTCTTGTTTTAGATGGAATTTAGTACGTTGGCTCCTTTGAAGGAATATTGGCTAAAATTTATTGCAGTGAACCATATTTTCTTAATATTTTTAGTTTCTTAATTTTGTCTGTTATAGTAAGTCACTTTGTTGATTAGCCACATTTAGATTTTGTTCGCAGCTGTTATCCAAGATCAGTTGTTTATATTGCATGGAAAAGAAACCTCATTTGTTCCGGTAACTTTGCATCATAATGACATTAATTTTGAAACGTTTAGGGTTTTTCTAAAGATTTTGATATTTGTAAACTTGCACCCATACACACACACACACACACACACACACACACACACACACACACACATATATATAATATATATATATATATATATATATATATATATATATATATATATATATATACATATACATATACATATGTTTATATATACTGTATATATGTATATTTTATATATATATATATATATATATATATATATATATATATATATATATATATATATATATATATATATATAATGTGTGTGTGTGTAACTGAAAGGATAAAATGGAATAACATGGAACAGTTCCTTTGAAGAATGAAAATGTCCGAAAGAGTAGGAATGAAAGTGGCATGGCCATTAACAGTGAAGTGGAGTCAGCCAGCGACAGGAGCCAAAGACATGAATAGGACCTCATCCTCAAAAAACCGTGAAGGATGAAGAAAAAAAGACAGATAACAACACAACGCTACCTCTCTCTCTCTCTCTCTCTCTCTCTCTCTCTCTCTCTCTCTCTCTCTCTCTCTCTCTCTCTCTCACTTAATGCTTGCAGGAAAATAGTTCAAAGCAGATATAGCCTCGTTTCTGGAAATGTGCTGCACGAAATCTAACAGAACCTTCAGTTCTGATTTCAAAGAGCTTTTCGGTAGCCCTTGTCTGAGATCGACCCATCAGAGCATTTCAGGAGCACTTGTCTTATTTGTGGCTATTCTTTATTGCCGCAAATTAACAATTTCCAAGTAGTTCCGTTCTGCCCTTTGTTCCCAGTAGCTATTGTTAAGATCCCCTGCCATGTAAAATGCTGGATGCCACTGGCGTTGGAGTCAAGTTAGCACCGAGTCTCATTAGGTCAGTGCCATGTTGCCAGTATGCCTTATCAGTGACTCCCAAAGTAAGAAGTCTCGTCAGGGGCCTTCTGTTGCGGAGATTTAGAAAAAAATAATTATATTTCTTGTGGTAGCCGCCGTCGGAATTGGCAGCTTAATGCCTTCATCAATTCCATTCACTTTTAGAAGGGGAAAATAACTTTGCTCTGCATGTATTCCCTATCTAGGAGCTGCTTCTGTCAAAATTTGAAAATTAGCCTGTCAACTATAATTCGCCAATCCCCCCACCCCTTCTCACCCGTCCCAGGCCCTACCCCACTTTATGCGTGTGATTTGGGGGGCGGGGAGGCCGGGGTTTCGAGCTCGTTTGCGAAAAGCCCAGTGTTGTAAAACACTTAGCCTGCATATCGAAGCGGCGTGCGAGTAAACTTGCATGTTTTAATGATATGCAATTTAGCCCTTTGAAAACTCAAGTGATACGAGCGCGTACTCTATACCCGCTAACGGGTAATTTCGTACGGTCCGGTAACGCGTGGTTAAAAGTACAGTTAAAAAGGCATCCGAAACCGAGTTGTTTCTTTTGTGTATTTCCGCAAACTGTATATCTTTATCTGACCGCCATGAAAAGCGCTTCTGGAGCGCGCTTTTCATTGACGGCTGTTTTTCATCTTCATTCACAGACTTCATAAGAGTCGTAATCGCTCGTCTTTTACGATTCCCATATATTGTTTGATCTCTTCCGATATAAGTTGCGAGCTACGTCGGCAGTATGCAAACGCGGTTTCAGGAAACCAAGTGGTGTCGGAGGAACGTTAGATGGGATTTGACATTGTAGATAGATGGCGTTTCAAATGTGTCTGTTTTTATTCGTACACACACACACACACTATATATATATATATATATATATATATATATATATATATATATATATATATATATATATATATATATATATCAGTGTAGCACAATTGAACGCGTGTTGAGAATATCATAAAATCCACGTAAGAAGGTTTGTGAAAACCGGACTTTGAACAAGTATTTTCAACCTGAAAATGTAGAATAAACTAACGAAAGTACTTGTTCAAAGTCCCGGTTTTCACTCACCTTCTTACGTGGATTTTATGATATATATATATATATATATATATATATATATATATATATATATATATATATATATATATATATATATATATATATATATATATATATATACATACACACATATATATATACACAATATATATAAAATGATCAACGTATATGTGTAGTCAGGTGTTAATATAAGTATCAGGCATTAATTTTAAGGGTCCCTTCTATATTCACTTCCGTCCATTCGCATGCAACGGTGAAGTAAACGATATAATGTTTAGATGCCCTTACATACAGTAAATACGTAAACGTAAATGTGCGCAGCGTTGTATAACACATGTGCTTTTATACTGCATGTATACTAGTGTCTTTGAGTGCTTATGAATTTATATGCATTTATATTTTTCTATGCATCTTAATCGAAGGTTTTTTAGGGTCTAACAATGGATTTGGTTACAATTGCTATAATACTGATAACGAGTTTCTTAGGCTTACAGATGTATTATTGTGGAAAGAAATATAGTTATCTACAACCTATGGGCCCTGCTATTTCAGTGAAATATTTATTATTTCTTTTATCACCACAATAATCATTAGTGGAACAGTAATAATTATTGATGATGCTGCTGTCGTTTGATTGATTATTACAAAGGGAAACTTCTATTCTAAATGCACGAAATTCGTTGATATGAGAACAACACAATTATATTCTTTATTATTGGAAAGATCTTCCTTGTTATAACAAAGTAGAACGTATTGAAGCTAAGAACAGGAGGAGGGTAAACTTTATGGAAGACTAATCCTGCAAAATAAACTTGTGAGTCATCCATTTTCGTCCATCATCGTAAACCCACTCCGTCGGAATCGCCCGCACCTGCGCGCAGGCGCACCTGACCTGATCAGCGATAATTTCCTTTTGTTCCTCCGCATCCAGCGTAAACTATTAATGTCTGCCATCAATTTCCGAATGACGTCATGACCGGTGATGATGAGTTTATACTCTCATGACGAATATGAAAGGTGGGTTAAGCGCTAGTTCCAAGAGGAGATCAAAAACTATTGAACATAAAATTAACACTCGTTACTTTCAAAGTACTAAGCATTAATGAAACTCGCAACAGTCTTTACGGTCTAGTGCAAGCGGCCTGAAATCCAATGGGGCAAAAGTACGAGAAATGGGGACTATTTTTTTTTTTTTTGTATAATATTTAATTTAATTCAGTTTCTCATTTTCAAATTATGGTAAGAGATGTTGTGATGCTAGTTTTAAGTGACATACTACACTGATCTAATTTGTTTACGTATGTGGTTGCTTACGTGCGTCAATCTTCATCTTTGTATTATTTATTATTATTTATTTAGTACCTTTTGTTATTCTCTGTTGTTTCCATATTGGGATTACATTATGTGAAACCTAACGCTGTAATCTAATGGCCTTTTAGTCTCGTTTCTAATAAATTTATACAGAATTAGGCTAATAACGATCTTCTTCTTCTTTGTCTTCAGCCTTTACCCATCTCTATATGGGGTCGCTGTTCCGTAAGCCTTCTCCATCTTCTTCTACCTTCCGTATCCTGTTCTCTTAACCCTTTGACTTCTAACGATAATAATAACCCTTTGGCTTTCTTTTATTTGAATGTTTGCCTTATTTGAAGAACAGTAAGAATAATCCCATTATCTCTCTGTCCCCAGGTTACCTGCCAGCACCAAAGAAGATGGCGTACATGGGAATGAGCCAGCACATAGACTTCGACAACCTTCCCGACCCCAATACCCGGTTCGAACTCCTGGAGGTCATCGGAGAAGGAACTTACGGAGAGGTCTTCGCTGCCAAGGATCATGACACAGGTCAGGATGGCTGATTTACCCGTTTACGGGGGCGGGGGATGATTGAAGCTGACGAAGGTTGAGTTTGTAGTCTTTGTTTACTCTTTTTATATTCTCCTTCGTAGCGTTCATTGTTCTTTGAATAGTTGTAGCTACAATGGAAATAAGATGTTAATCCACACATATGTATATATATATATGTATATATATATATATATATATATATGTATATATATATATATATATATATATATATATATATATATATATATATACATACATATACACACGTGTATGCAAGCAAACATTATAATGTGTGTGTGTATATATATATATATATATATATATATATATATATATATATATATATATATATATATATATATATATATATATATATATATATTTGTGTGTGTCTCTGTGTGTGTTTATGTCTATGTCTGTGTCTGTCTGTATGTGAGGCTGTCTTGCCTGTCTGTCTTGTCTGTTTGTCTGTCTGTGTAAGCGTATATGTGAGAAAGAAATTCATCAGTAAACAGATCGTTCTGTCCAGTCATGAGCATTTATTAACGTTTAATCATTAGGCAATATCTACCACAACCAGAAAGTAACTCGGTTGATTAACAAAACTTCAAAATGAGAAACAAATCGACGACAGAGACGCAAAAGCCCGAATTAAAGAGCATAACGAAAGCGTAAGATCATTATTCTTCTTCTTCTTTCCTGGTTGAGATGTCATCCATTCCGTTAT
>NC_089796.1:14889301-14894301 GCF_040412425.1 Macrobrachium rosenbergii | reverse complement strand
CAAAATATCCAGAGAGAGAGAGAGAGAGAGAGATGTCTGTTCTGTACAAAATATCCAGAGAGAGAGAGAGAGAGAGAGAGAGAGAGAGAGAGAGAGAGAGATGTCTGTTCTGTACAATATATCCAGAGAGAGAGAGAGAGAGAGAGAGAGATATGTCTGTTCTGTACAAAATATCCATGAGCACTGTCCCACAATTCCTGATCTTATGGCAATTCCTTCCTTAACGTATAATTTAAATGGAATGAAATTCACAAAACTTAGGCCACAGGCCAAGCACTGGGACCTATAAGGTCATTCAGCGCTGAAAGGGAAACTGATAGTAATGAAGGTTTTTGAAGTTGTAACAGGAAGAAAACCTCAAAGCATTTGCACTATGAAACAATTGTTATTAGAGGGTGAAAGGTAAGATGGAAGAGAATATGGATGGAGGTACAGTAAAAGGAATAAAACGTTGCAGCTAGGGGCCTGAGGGACGCTGCAAAGAACCTTTAGGTGATGACTACAGTGCACCGCATGAGGTGCACTGATAACTCCACCGCCCTAGGAGGGTATATTTAAAAAACAAATGTGCTTAAAGGCTCAAAGTTTACATTACTATCGCATTTAACTTCCTACATAAGTGTAGATTTAAAATTCATGTCAGAGAATGGTAAGAATGATAATATATTACTGCAATAATCAGAGGGCTGTCATTTATTATCATCTTATATTTTATTCCAGCTTTGCCCCAGGGGTTCCGTGACTGACCTCGTTCAAGCCCTTATCAGGAGAGGTCAACGCTTGACTGAGGAACAAATTGGTTACATCTTGAAGGAGACAATTGATGTAAGTTGATACCGTGTGAACTACAACTTTTTAAATTCTTTAACTACTAATAGATATGAAACTGATATTAGAATTATAACAGCAATCTTCTGCTCCTTTCTTATGCTCTTATTTTAGTGTGGGTAACCTCGGATGTATTTTTATTATTTAGTAAAAGACCAAATAACCAGCAATACTTACAGATATATTCGCGAATGTTTATATATGTTATCTTTAAGAAAAGACATTTAGTAGATTCAAGTATCTTTGTATTAACTCATGATCTCAGTGTAATTTCATTATGATTAATGAGCCTTTGCGATTAAGTCAGAATCTACAAAAAATAAAACTCACTGATGAAAAATAAACTATGAAAAATCTCTCTCTCTCTCTCTCTCTCTCTCTCTCTCTCTCTCTCTCTCTCTCTCTCTCTCTCTCTCTCTACTGAAGTAGAAATGTTTTAATTCAACCGACATCGTACCATCGTATCATAGTCAGCAAGCTGAGAGATGTAATTCCTTCAGTTTCAGAGGATTTTCCCAGTATCTGATCCCTTACCCACGGATGTTTTCTACTCACGTCACCGCTTCTTCTAGTTTTACTCTCTCTCTCTCTCTCTCTCTCTCTCTCTCTCTCTCTCTCTCTCTCTCTCTCTCTCTCTCTCTCTTTGCCTAGTCTTTTCCTTTATTTTCTTTACTTTTTAGTTTCCTGGCTGATGTTTTTATTGATTTTTCTTATTAATTTCAGCTGTAGCTGAAGGCCTCTCTGGCTTCAGTCTGCATAAATGGATAGTTTATTTTTTTTTTTTTTTGGTGGTGAGGGGGGGGTGGGGGGGATTTTCAGCCAAATGCTTTTCAGATCGATTTTTGCGAGATATTGTTCTCTGCTGTCTGGTTCAGCTGTCTCTGTAACCCCCTTTTCACATGTCAATATCTGTTTACTTTTTTATTGGTTATGCTTGCATTCATAACTTCCATGATTAAGCTTGTGCATATGTATTTTAGGTATCCTGCAGTTTTTACTTTCTATTCTCTCTATTTTCACTTTTCCATCCATTCCCGTCATTATTTCCACCGGTACTTAAGAGAATCCTGGATGTTACGTTTAATCTGGACTCTCAGACGTCATCTACCTGTCAGGTTTTTATTACTCTTTCCGGGAAGTCTTTTTTTATCCTCATCATTTACTGTCATTTGCTGCATCCTCCTGTGTAAACTGGTTTTCCACTTGGCGCGGAGTCTTGTCTCTAGAGTTTAAAGAACCGCTGCCGGTACCGGATGGAAGAGAAACTTGCAGCAGACTTTAGCAGTCTTGCCAAGCGGCAGTGGGTCATTATGAGGCCATAAAGTCTTTAGTTACTCTTCTGTAAAGTCTCTGGGAACTTATCAGCAAAGGCCGATGGTACAGGCAGTCCAAATGCCTCTGTCTACTCGTAAATTTAAAGAAAAAGGTAAATAAAGAAGAAAGATTTAAAAGACGACTCTGTCTTCAAGTGAATCGTCAAATCAGATTGTGCGTTTTAGGAGACAGAAACTGACTGGAATGTGGGAAAAAGGAAGTAAGGAGTAAATTCCAAGTACATTATGGCGTCACATGTGAACTTAGAAAATCTGTTATTGCCCATGTAGAAATCCTTTAAGGGTTGACTCCATTCACCATGAAATAGTGAATGATAATTTCATAGATGTAATAGTTTTCAAATATTTTACTGGGTTTCAGTCTTCTACAAGTCGTTACGAGTTGGTTTTATTTGTGTTGCTTCCTTAGGTTTAGGACGCGAGTTAATTCATAGAGCTTGTTATTGCTTGGCCGCAGCACAGGAGCTGGTTCATGACGAAGAACTGAAGGATGAGAGACGTTTCCTTTAAAGGGAAGTTAGAATTCTTCGACGAACGTAAATTAATCGTGGCTCTTGCAGATGTAAGTAATCACGAGAAAAATGAAGATCAAATAGGGAAGGCACGATAACTAGCTACAGTACACGAATAAATAGCAGCAGCTGCAGTTGTATTTCTTGCTTACAATAACCTCCTCCTCAAGTGATTTGAACCGCCAACCATTGAATAGAAAGTTAAATGCTTGTCGACGGAATCACAGAGAGCATAAAGACTTGGGGAAGTGTTTCATTGGTAGGCGGTTCAGATCCGTAAGGAGGAAGTATTTGTTAGCACCTATTTTCATTCGATATTGCCTGCTTGTGCTAATTACTGTTCTTTCTGAATGAGCGTAACCAGTGAGCTGAAGAACAGAAGCAAAATAGCAACTCTCCAGGACCCAAGGGCATGTTCCAGCACCAGAGACTCTTCCTTTCCCTTCTTGAAATTTGAATGAATGGCAATAAGCGCGCTTCAGAGCAGTATTTTGATTTAGCTATAAGAAAAAAATCAAGTGATGGAAAACAGCAATTCTGTTATTTATCTGTTATTCTCTTTATTGTTTTTCACGTTTTCTTACATAAATATTACTTTTAGAGCTTACTGTACGTTAATTCCGTAAATTTTGGCATGTTTTAACTTTTGGAAATAAAAACGACAATATTTCGCGACAGTTACTGCATGAAAGCGTTTTTTAGTCAGCCAGCTTACAGCACCGTTACAAGCATATAAAAAAAACTGTCGTAAAAACACACACACACACACACACACCGGAAGCAAGTGGCTGAGATGAGAGCGGGAAGATGCTTACCCGTGACTCGTCTTAATTACCATAACGGTGTGCATGAAGGACGTCGTCAGGTGTAGCTCTTAGTGGTATTCAAGTAGTTTTGAATTTGTACATTTATTTGTTATTTAAACAGCACATTACTCCCATGTATTCTATATAAATTAATTATTTTCTCTATAAAGAATATCAGTGTATACTTGGTATTGTTATATCTTGGCATCGGAATTAGACAGTCCACATTATTACCTGCGAACTTTGGAAAGTCTTTCCTGTAAATCTCCAACTTATAAGAACAAACAATGATTGTTTACTTGATTGTCTTTTGTTTTCGGCTTCGGTGGCTTCAGTCAGTTTACGCTTTCTTTTTAATAAAGCTTCACCGACAAGAAGGAATTATGATGCATTTGTATAGAACTTGCAAGTGGAAGCATAATACTCAGTTTATTAGCTTTTAGGCCTTATCATGACATTTTGCTGCTTGCATCAAACCGTTTAGGTTCGTTTCGAGGTTCGGTGACGCCTAAATTATCACAGTAGGATGATCAATCCGACGTTCATCCTTCCTCATTTAACCAGGCTTAGGACCAGCATGAATGCATGAGCTATCATGGCGGGGATTTTGTGTCTTGATGATTCTGTTAAACTTAATATTCAGTTTAATGAAACTTCAGATGCAGAAAGATGTTATTTGTTTTTGTAGGCAGCCTGTGTACCGAAATACCTTATTGAATTCGGAGTCGTCCATGCAATATTGAATGGGTTCCTCCTTTTAAGTTGTAAGAATAATCATATAAATGCTGTTACTGAGATGATCAATTGTTAATTTGAAGATGGGGTTATATCAGTACTGACCTAAGCAAGTTATTTTCCAAATGCAATGCATCATTTTTTGCCAATATGTCTATATGAAACAGATACGTAAGCTTGCAGTCTAAATGGTACAAGTTTTTCACTCCACTTTTGGCCAAATTTATTTCCCTGTAGCTTCAGGTTTCCTGATGGATTAGCGCAACTTATCTTACTCATTAGGGCCGTGACGTCACGGCAGGGAATCGGACGTATATCATCTTTGCAGAGAAGTGCCACGTACCAGGTTCTCATGAATTATCCGTCTCATATCTTGAACGTTTTATCTTCATAATAGGATCTGATTCTACTATGTGGAAAAGTTTTCGTTCTTTAGCCTTAATCCATCATGAATCCTTCATTTTTAGTTATTCGCTAAAGACAGTTGAATTGAATATAGAATTTAGGCTAAAGGCCAAGCACTGGGACCTATGAGGTCAGTCATCGCTGAAACGGAATTTGACAGTAAGAGGTTCGAAAGGTGTAACAGGAGGAAAACCTCCCAGTTGCTCTATGAATCATTTGTTAGGTGAGGGTGGAAAGTAAGATGGAAGAAAGAGGAGGTGCAGTAAAAGGAACGAAAGGGGTTGTAGCTAGGAGCCGAAGGCACGCCGCAAAGAACTTTAAGTAATGCCTACAGTGCACCGCATGAGGTGCACTGACGTCACTCCATACATGGGCTGGAA